>NC_080670.1:116346346-116563400 GCF_030247195.1 Topomyia yanbarensis
TCATCGGGTTGAATCGAAGCTTTTAGATTTTTGTTGTGATCAGGGTCTGATTTGATGATGGAGTTGTTTGCTCGACAATAGAGTTAATTTCGGTTATTGCTGCGATAGTGGTAATAACGGAGTTAGCTCGTTGAGTATGGGGCTTGATGACTCCTTCTGATAACTACTAGATATCGGGTTCAATTCCTGATCAATCAAGGATGTTCTCGGATAGGAGTATCCCTTAATTGCCTTGGGTTAATGGTAGGAAACTTTCAATAAAGGGGTCTGATGTGGATGATATAACTCGACCGGACTCTGCACTGCCACTAGGCTCGTCACTGCTCACCTTAGCAGGTGGTAGTACGGATGTCTTGGTCAGGCGGGAGGAGTCTTACAGAGAATTATCGGAAATGGAAGCTATTGGGTCCAATTCCCGATTCTATCAAGTATCTTCCCGGAATGGAAATTTTCTTGATGGACCCTGGTTGTTGGCGGAATATTCGAAATGTATCTGGTTACGTTCTTTTGAAGGAAAGGCTATGTCTGCAAATTGAACCAGTCCGTTTCTTTTTGTTAACTGGTTTTGTTATGGATCAAAAAATTAATTATCTTTTAGATAAATCGTTCAGCTCACACCTTTGTGGGGGTATGAGGTGGGACCATCATCAATTACAGGGTGATAAGTACGAACACGCAGAAAATGTCGATTTTAATAAATTCTGCAATGAATGTATAAAGGTGAAAATTTTTCCAAAATATGACCACAACTGCTTCGATTTGTAGTATTAGGTCACTAACATCCATTCAAAGTCTATTTGGCCACATTGGCCACCATCCTCGGTTCCGGAAGCCCCGGCGGAAGTATCTAAATTCAGAATAACAGTCACATCGGTTTCTCGGAGATGGCTTGACCGATTCGACTAAACTTGGCCTCAAATGAAAGGTATTGCGTCCCCGTAAATGGCTATTTAATTTCATCTCGATCCGACTTCCGGTTCCGGAGTTACAGGTTGTGGCGTGCGATCACATATAACATTCTCAATATAAAGGTATTGCAATTGCTCTGAAAAACGACTTTTTAACGGAGGCCCGGAGGGCCGAGTGACATATACCATTCGATTCAGTTCGTCGAGTTCGGCAAATGTCTGTGTGTGTATGTATGTATGTGTGTGTGTATGTGTGTGTGTATGTGACCAAAAATGTCACTCATTTTTCTAAGAGATGGCTGAACCGATTTTGACAAACTTAGTCTCAAATGAAAGGTGCAACATTCCCATAGGCTGCTATTGAATTTCTAATGGATCCGACTTCCGGTTCCGGAATTACAGGGTGATAAGTACGAACACGCAGAAAATGTCGATTTTAATAAATTCTGCAATGAATGTATAAAGGTGAAAATTTTTCCAAAATATGACCACAACTGCTTCGATTTGTAGTATTAGGTCACTAACATCCATTCAAAGTCTATTTGGCCACATTGGCCACCATCCTCGGTTCCGGAAGCCCCGGCGGAAGTATCTAAATTCAGAATAACAGTCACATCGGTTTCTCGGAGATGGCTAGACCGATTCGACTAAACTTGGCCTCAAATGAAAGGTATTGCGTCCCCGTAAATGGCTATTTAATTTCATCCCGATCCGACTTCCGGTTCCGGAGTTACAGGTTGTGGCGTGCGATCACATAGCAAATTGTGATTCAAACCGATACTCCGATGAAAGCAAAAAAGGTAAAAATTTCGCTAAAATGTCTCTCAAACAACTTAAATTTGCTGTTCTAGGTCACCGACGGCCAACCAAACTTTCGTTGACTACATTAACCACCATAGACGGTTCCGGAAGTGCCCGGGAAAAGCGGCCATCTTTCAAAATTTACGAACTCACATCAGTTTCCCGGAAATGGTTGGGCCAATTTTCACAAACTTAGTCCCAAATGATAGCTATAATATCCCCATAGATTTCTATAAAATTTCGTACGGATCGCTTATATGGTTCCGGAAACATAGACTAAACCGTCCGGTCACATATGAAATTCCCATATAAGCCGGAACTCAATTTTTTTTTCAAAGGGGGGACCACATGAAATTTCAGAAATCGAATTCGTATTTTTGATGCCATACATCTTTAAAATGCATTAAACGTCGAGATTTTATGTTATCTCGAAAAATTTTTTTTTTTGTAAAAATCGACTTTTTGGGACTGCCGATTTCGCACCTTTTTGCCTTTCTCAATAGAAAGGTATTGCAATTGCTCTGAAAACCGACTTTTTAACGGAGGCCCGGAGGGCCGAGTGACATATACCATTCGATTCAGTTCGTCGAGTTCGGCAAATGTCTGTGTGTGTGTGTATGTATGTGTGTATGTATGTATGTGTGTGTGTATGTGTGTGTGTATGTGACCAAAAATGTCACTCATTTTTCTCAGAGATGGCTGAACCGATTTTGACAAACTTAGTCTCAAATGAAAGGTGCAACGTTCCCATAGGCTGCTATTGAATTTCTAATGGATCCGACTTCCGGTTCCGGAATTACAGGGTGATAAGTACGAACACGCAGAAAATGTCGATTTTAATAAATTCTGCAATGAATGTATAAAGGTGAAAAATTTTCCAAAATATGACCACAACTGCTTCGATTTGTAGTATTAGGTCACTAACATCCATTCAAAGTCTATTTGGCCACATTGGCCACCATCCTCGGTTCCGGAAGCCCCGGCGGAAGTATCTAAATTCAGAATAACAGTCACATCGGTTTCTCGGAGATGGCTAAACCGATTCGACTAAACTTGGCCTTAAATGAAAGGTATTGCGTCCCCGTAAATGGCTATTTAATTTCATCCCGATCCGACTTCCGGTTCCGGAGTTACAGGTTGTGGCGTGCGATCACATAGCAAATTGTGATTCAAACCGATACTCCGATGAAAGCAAAAAAGGTAAAAATTTCGCTAAAATGTCTCTCAAACAACTTAAATTTGCTGTTCTAGGTCACCGACGGCCAACCAAACTTTCGTTGACTACATTAACCACCATAGACGGTTCCGGAAGTGCCCGGGAAAAGCGGCCATCTTTCAAAATTTACGAACTCACATCAGTTTCCCTGAAATGGTTGGGCCGATTTTCACAAACTTAGTTCCAAATGATAGCTATAATATCCCCACAGATGTCTATAAAATTTCGTACGGATCGCTTATATGGGTCTGGAAATATAGACTAAATCGTCCGGTCACATATGAAATTCCCATATAAGCCAGAACTCAAATTTTTTTTCAAAGGGGGGACCCCATGAAATTTCAGAAATCGAATTCGTATTTTTGATGCCAAACATCTTTAAAATGCATGAATCGTCGAGATTTTATGTTATCTCGAAAAAATTTTTTTTTGTAAAAATCGACTTTTTGAGACTTTGCCGATTTCGCACCTTTTTGCCTTTCTCAATAGAAAGGTATTGCAATTGCTCTGAAAACCGACTTTTTAACGGAGGCCCGGAGGGCCGAGTGACATATACCATTCGATTCAGTTCGTCGAGTTCGGCAAATGTCTGTGTGTGTATGTATGTATGTGTGTGTGTATGTGACCAAAAATGTCACTCATTTTTCTCAGAGATGGCTGAACCGATTTTGACAAACTTAGTCTCAAATGAAAGGTGCAACGTTCCCATAGGCTGCTATTGAATTTCTAATGGATCCGACTTCCGGTTCCAGAATTACAGGGTGATAAGTACGAACACGCAGAAAATGTCGATTTTAATAAATTCTGCAATGAATGTATAAAGGTGAAAAATTTTCCAAAATATGACCACAACTGCTTCGATTTGTAGTATTAGGTCACTAACATCCATTCAAAGTCTATTTGGCCACATTGGCCACCATCCTCGGTTCCGGAAGCCCCGGCGGAAGTATCTAAATTCAGAATAACAGTCACATCGGTTTCTCGGAGATGGCTAAACCGATTCGACTAAACTTGGCCTTAAATGAAAGGTATTGCGTCCCCGTAAATGGCTATTTAATTTCATCCCGATCCGACTTCCGGTTCCGGAGTTACAGGTTGTGGCGTGCGATCACATAGCAAATTGTGATTCAAACCGATACTCCGATGAAAGCAAAAAAGGTAAAAATTTCGCTAAAATGTCTCTCAAACAACTTAAATTTGTTGTTCTAGGTCACCGACGGCCAACCAAACTTTCGTTGACTACATTGACCACCATAGACGGTTCCGGAAGTGCCCGGGAAAAGCGGCCATCTTTCAAAATTTACGAACTCACATCAGTTTCCCTGAAATGGTTGGGCCGATTTTCACAAACTTAGTCCCAAATGATAGCTATAATATCCCCACAGATGTCTATAAAATTTCGTACGGATCGCTTATATGGGTCCGGAAATATAGACTAAATCGTCCGGTCACATATGAAATTCCCATATAAGCCAGAACTCAAATTTTTTTTTCAAAGGGGGGACCCCATGAAATTTCAGAAATCGAATTCGTATTTTTGATGCCAAACATCTTTAAAATGCATGAAACGTCGAGATTTTATGTTATCTCGAAAAAAAATTTTTTTGTAAAAATCGACTTTTTGGGACTTTGCCGATTTCGCACCTTTTTTCAGTTCAATATTACCGTGGCTGTTTTTTTTTCAAAATTTTAGAACTCGAACTCTTTTAATGAATATAAACAACGCACACATTCTCGTGATTCATGATTGAGAAAGGCACAATTGCACCGCTAGGTGGATTAAAATAGGTTTTTTTATATTTTTTCATTGCAACCTGTCAAAATTTCGCGAGCCTCCGTGCGAAATAATACCATTGACCATTATTTCGCAAGGAAAAAGTTTGCCTTGGTGACAGCGCATAGAAAGCAGCGCTATCTCGCGTGTCTCGGCTAACTGCATTTTTCGTTATCGTTTTCGCGAGAGCTGCGTACCGCTTACGAAATGGAAACGAAATTTTTTTTCGCGAGCATTTCGCGACGTTTTTTATGCATAGGTTTTGTATAGGTCATTTCATTTCGCAAGAGGTGCATACTTAGCTTTAAGCGCAAAAGTACATCAGAAGTTCGAATGACTCTAACCCTAGACCGCCTATGCAAAATCATCATATCATTTGGTCGGTGTTAAGTCAGACCGGACTAAGTGACATTGCATTGAATTCAAGAAAAACGAGTTCAAAGGTTGGATCGCAACATTCTTTACAATATAATTTAAAATTAATTTTTTTGCCATAATTCTTGCCTATTATAACATATTTCAAATTTGACGAAAGCCGAATGTAGCGGAAGAAATTCTTTATCCAGAGCTATCACTATCTCATTTTTAAGAATTTTGTGACTTAGTCCACTCTGATTTAACACCGACCATTTTATCAGATCAGATTTTATAGATTGGAGTGTTAGTATAAAATTTTAAACTACACAATAAATAGAGCGATAGAAACAAAGTCTTTAAAACTTAAATTATATGCAAACAAAGAAATTCATCTGAGTGAGATATTTGAAATTAATTATTGAAAAGTATTTCGTTAAAAAAATACAGATCTCTAGAAAACATAGGAGATATACTATAATTTTGCCGAATAATTTAAATTGTTATACAGATAAATGAGAACGCAAAGATTTACTTTTAAGGAGAGGTACTTTTCCTTTTGGAAGAAAATAAAGAAAAGTTTGTTTTTTATTGTAAAATAGTTTAAAAATCTTTCTGTTTTGCTGATTAAATACGTTCAGACTTTGTTACCGTTCTGGTACTTTTGCCCTATAAACCGATCACGAGCAAGCAAGAGTGGTGAGAGATAGAGAGAGCTTATTTACTCTCTATCGTGGTTACCAATATTATGGCTAGCTAAATGGAATAAATATATAGATATGTATCTACTTATCGTCTAAAATCACGTCCATTTCCTTTGCTATGATTAAATGTTAAATTGTATAGAATATTTTGTTTGTATCTAAAGTTTGTTAAAATAGGAAGCACTAAAAATAAAACTAAACGGTCTAATAGGATAAAATAAATAAATATTGCAACAACACTTACACAAAACACACAAATTGGAAAAAATCGCGGAAACAGGAAACGGATGGGAAAGCCGCGGAAAAAGAGCACTGGAAGGTGAAAGGGTTGGGAAAATGAAAGAGAGAGAGAGAGAGAGAGAGAGAGAGAGAGAGAGAGAGAGAGAGAGAGTGAGACTACTGGGCCTCTACAGCAAATATTAAAATCACTTTCGATTATACCATCAAAGAGCTCGGATAGACAAACGGATAGAGTTAAAGTTCAACGGAAAAGTTTTAGTTAAAAAGTTAGAAGAAGCAGGAGAAAATAGTTGCGTTGATAGAAACTACAACGCCTTACGAAAGGTAAAGATTTCCTACTACAGTAAGCCCAGTAGTCCGTAGCAAGTTCTCTCGTTCATTCCCAGGATCAAGACCCAGCCAGTTTTTCCCAGCAGCCATTGGAGGGGCTTATTGTCCGGGATCAGCGATTTTCCACAGAGTCCTCGGCGTAGTCTCAATCAGCGAAAATCCCTTGTACGAGGCGATCATCTCAACGAGAAACCGAGAGATACCTCGACGGTTTGCGAAAACCCCCCCGAACGCGCGGTAGCACCGCGAGGTGCAACCCCAGAAAGCGAGAAGTCGCCCAGCACGCGGGGCCAGCCAGGCCCGAGTAACCCACCTTAGGGTGCAGCAACGACGAGTCCGTTACGAGTCCACCGTCCACGAGTCAACCGTCAACGAGTTACCGTCCACGAGTTTCCCACACACGAGTCCACCGTTTCAAACCGCGATCCCGCATTCGCCGGCCGGCCAGCAGCTTACCATTATACACACCCACACATACACACGATTGTAAGTAGATTAAAATAAAAAAGTGTAAAATATAAGACCGTGCATTTTGATCCTTTGATTGGTGTCCATGTCCGTGAGCCGACCTTGAGCCTCCGAACCTCAAGCTCGTGCTAGCCAGCAAAAGAGACCTTTGGAGTCCACCCCAGACGGTCCCCGTGGCTCTGACCAGGGACTAGGGGCAACGTAATAGCGGGTCCTTCTGATCCGCCCAGTAACAAATGGCGCCCAACTAAAAGACATACCAATCAAGAGGTCAAAACCAAGTGCTTTAGTCAGGGAAAATTAGATTCTTGTGTTAGGGAACACTCAAATTGCTCAAATCGGTGGAAGGCAAAGTGATCGAGGGGGAACACGTGCACACTAGTTTTTGGGGGAATAGCTTGTGGTTTTCCGTGTTTACTAGTGCGCGTACACTCACAAAAGGTACCATTCGTAATTGTGAATTTACCTTTTAGCGGGTTTTCAATATACTTACCGATAAAAACAAAATCTCTTTAGTGGGTCTTGATTCTGCATAATAATCGAAACACAGCGAAAGATTTCAGTTAAACGAAGCTTGATTTATTATTTATTAAAATAATACTTACCATTGACGTGAACTGGTTTTCAAAACACTCCATGAACGAAAGCTCATTCAACATGGATTTGCATTCAATGTACAAGAACTTAAATGTCGCTCATCTATCGCTTGATGATGTAGAGCATGAATTATTGATCAGGAACATAGTTTGCGCACCCAATGAACACGAGAGTATAAAGAGAAGAAAGCTTAAAGATCGAATGAGGGAAGAGAAGAATTTAGATGCCTTTACGGTAACTTACTCGCCGACTTGGAGAGAAGTAGCGGGGGAAGTTTCCATTATATATTCAAAATCAATTATAATCAACGGATTACTAGATAATCCGAAGACTGATGCTCGTCAGAGAGAAAAGCTCAAAACGAGATTAATACACTACAGGGTAAGAATTTTTCTACTCTGTCGTGCTCCCGAAGCTCGTAGACATACGCTAGAGATTATGAATATTAGCAAGCACATTACACAGACTTTTGAAAATCATTTCTCAGACAGCGCGGTTCGTCATAAGGATGAAAATGAGAAACCAGAACAGCTAGAGCACGACATTAGCCAAGCCATAGAAGAGCTTAGGACAGAGATTGAAATTTTGAACGAAACCGTTTGTGGAAAGGAATCTGAAGTAGAAGAGGAAGCTAGGGGGAGTACAAAAGAAATCGATGGAAGATAGAAAATCTGAAATGGAATCATCTGTTCACAGATCCAAACTAATAATGGAAGAATTATCTAAATATGAACAGGGAAATAAAGAAATAGCAACAGATCTGATTACACACTTCAAAGCCTTTGTAGCTCAAACTACAGAGCAAGAAAAACTGTAAAGGGAAAGGGAAATAGCCATAGAAGAGAGAATTATAAGGGAGGCAAAAGAGAATTTCGAAAGGAAGAAAAAGCTTGAAAAATTACTTTTGGATTTAAACGAAAAATTGAAAATTACACCAGAACCAAAATCACTGAGCTTTCCCGACCCCCTTAAGCGGGTCGAGGATACCAAGGATACAAAGGTTACTGAAAACACAGGCGTGAACAAAGTTAGCGACAGGGATAAACCGACTAAGAAGGAGAAACATAAGGTTTCGTTTCCTTCAGTTTCGGACGAGACTAGTAGTAATTCGGAGGAAAGCTTTATCGAAAATGAACACTATAAAAACATTAAACCAAAAAAAGTACATAGAAAAGTAGACAGAGATAGAGCAAAATCGTCTTTTCATACGAAAAATGAATGCTTCACGAAAAGCTCTTCTTCGGATACGTTCGATGAACACTCATCGACCGAAAGCTCAGAATCATATAGTTCTTCCGGACGGTCATTAGAAAAAGAGAGAAGGAATCGGAGAAAGTATAGGAATACGCATCTGAAATCGTTAAAGCGAGTGCCAATTTCAGACTGGCGACTGAAACACGATGGCAAAGACAATGGACGTAAACTAGCAGAGTTTCTCAAAGAAGTCAGAATGAGATGTAGGGCTGAGGAAATTTCAGAGCGAGAACTTTTTCGGGGAGCAATCCACTTATTTGCTGGAAGAGCAAAGGATTGGTTTATTGAAGGGATGGAAAACCGAGAGTTTCATAACTGGTCTAAATTGAAAAGAGAACTGAAGCGAGAGTTTCTCCCTCCAGATCTAGATTTTCAGTTAGAGATCCAGGCCACTAATCGGAGACAAACGAGGGGAGAATGGTTTGTCGATTATTTCCACGACATGATCAAATTGTTCCAATCAATGACACGTCCGATTTCTGAAAGGCGTAAATTTGAAATCATATGGATAAACATGCGTTTAGATTATAAGAACGCCATGACGGGAGCAGGAATTAAATCGTTGTCCAAATTGAAGCGATTTGGTAGAATTGTCGATGAAAATAATTGGAACAGCTTCCAACGACCCTCAGACAATATTAACAAACCTCGATTTAGTCAAGTTAATGAAATTAACACAGACGCACCTACAGGTAGTGCTGGGAAAAATTTCAAAAATTTTGCAAAGAAAGACAAGTTCAAAAACGAGCAGAATCCACCTCCAAAATCAAATAAATGTCAAGACGAAGGGAAGGGGAAACAAGAAGGCAGCATCCGTTCTATGGAAGGATCGAGCCAAAGTACACTCGATAAACTTGCAGAGCAGTACAAACGTCCACCAATTGACGTCTGTTACAACTGCAGAGATAAGGGCCATCACTATGGGGAATGCTCTCAAAAACGGCAAAAGTTTTGCCGTCTTTGTGGGTTCCCAGATGTACTCACAAAAACATGCCCTCTTTGTCAAAAAAACGAGGAGAGCTCAGCTAAAGGGAGGGAGCTGGCAATGAATCTTCAAACCCTCTCAATTTAAACGACATGTCAAACAATCTACTGCAAAATGGTTTTGAACCAGTAGCAGATGATGACTACTTAATCGATCATGACGTAGAAGAACTTTTTATTAAGTTTGATGGAGACGCTAGGCCTTTTGTAAAAGTCAGCATACTAGGCAAAGATATTATCGGTCTTTTGGACAGTGGTGCTCAGAGAACCGTACTCGGTATGGGCTCAGAAAAATTGATCAAAAATCTTAAATTAAAAATATACCCATCTGAAATTTCCGTCAAGACAGCCTCCGGTACACCCATTGAGGTGAAGGGATATGTTAATTTACCGGTCTCATTCAATGAGCAGTGTCACATAATTTCAGCTTTAGTAGTGCCAAAGCTCAAGCGACGACTAATCTTAGGATACGAAGACTTTTGGCGAGCTTTCAATCTCCATCCTTCGTTGTCCGTAGAGGAGTTAGAGCTGAGTGAGATAATGGAAGAGAGTAGCCTAGAAGAGAATGGAGAGACAGTTCTCACCGAAGAACAGAGAAGGAAGCTAGAAGAGGTAAAGAGTATGTTTAAAGTTCAGGTGAAAGGGGGAATGCTCGATATCACTCCTGTGATATCTCACAAAATTGAGATCAAAGAAGAGTTCATGAAAGCCCCGCCGGTGAGAATTAACCCATACCCTACTTCCCCAGATATGCAACGAAAAATTAATCTAGAATTAGATAAGATGCTAGAACTGAAAGTAGTAGAGAAGAGTAAAAGTGACTGGGCTTTGAGTACAGTTCCCATTTTGAAGCCAACTGGGGAGGTACGCTTATGTTTGGACGCAAGGCGTTTGAACGAACGGACGAAAAGGGATGCCTATCCCCTCCCACACCAGGATCGTATTCTGGGCATGTTAGGATCAAGTAAATATTTGTCGACTATTGACCTTACTAAGGCGTTTTTACAAATTCCACTTGATCCTGACTCGCGCAGGTATACGGCATTCTCGGTGCTTGGGAGAGGATTGTTTCAGTTCACCAGGCTACCCTTTGGACTCGTCAATAGTCCGGCTACCCTGGCCAGGCTGATGGACGAGGTCTTGGGATATGGTGAACTGGAACCAAATGTATTTGTTTGCCTCGATGATATTGTTGTGGTGAGCAATACATTCTTCGTGAAGTCGCGAAGCGGCTAAAAAGGGCAAACCTTTCGATTAACATTGAAAAATCAAAGTTTTGTTCAAATGAGCTTCCATATTTAGGATATATTCTCTCACCCGACGGCCTCCGACCAAACCCGGAGAGAGTTGAGGCGATTGTCAACTATGAACGTCCGTCGTCGATACGCTCTCTTCGTAGGTTTTTGGGCATGGCCAATTACTACAGGAGATTTATACTTCACTTTAGTGAGTTCACTTCTCCATTAACAGATCTCCTTAAAAAAACCTAAAACGATTTAATGGAATGATTTAGCGGAGCAAGCTTTCATTCGTATTAAAGAATGCTTAATAAGCGCTCCTGTTCTATGCAATCCTAACTTTGACTTACCGTTTCAAATTCAAAGTGACGCGAGCGATACTGCCATAGCTGCGATTTTAGTTCAGGAACATAGTGATGGTGAGAGGGTGGTGGCATACTTTTCCCAATAGCTCTCTCCTGCTCAGCAAGCCTATGCTGCGTCGGAGAAGGAAGGGCTTGCGGTGATTTCAGCCATCAACAACTTTCGTGCTTACATCGAAGGATCCCATTTTGTTGTCGTGACCGATGCTTCGGCTCTCACACACATTATGAGAGGAAAGTGGAGAACTTCTTCAAGGCTTAGTCGCTGGAGTATCGAGCTGCAAGCTTATGATTTAGAAATACGACATCGGCGCGGGAGGGATAACATTATCCCTGATGCTCTCGCATGCGGTCGACGCACTGGACGCAGTGGAGACGCAAGATAGCTGGTACTCCACTCTCCTACAGAAGGTGCAAGATTCGCCTGATGAAAACCTAGTTTTTAAAGTAGAGAATGGGAGTCTTTATAAATTTATTCCTTCCATAACGGAATCGCTCGATTGTCGGTTTGAATGGAAACTCTGTCTGCCAAAAGAATCACAGGAGCGAGTTTTGAAAACTGAACATTAAGGGTCCCTGCATATCGGTTACGAAAAGATGTTAGACAAGATTAGAAAAAAATATTTTTGGCCGAGAATGGCCACCACAGTTCGAGAGTTTGTTGAAAGATGTACGGTTTGTAGGGAGTGCAAGCCTGCAACTACGTCACAGCATCCCGTGATGGGAAAGCAAAGAAATTCCACAAAACCTTTTCAAATCTTAGCCATTGATTTTATCCAATCGCTTCCTCGTTCCAAATCTGGCAATATGCATTTGTTCGTCCTGATGGACATATTTTCGAAGTGGACTTTACTGTTCCCGGTGAAAAAGATTAAAAGAACAGTGGTTTCGGCGGTATTCGGTACCCGAAATCCTAATAACGGACAATGCTAGCAGTTTTTTGAGTAAAAATTTCAAAGATTTCTTGAGAGAATATAACGTGGTGCACTGGGCCAATGCTCGCCACCACAGCCAAGAAAACCCAGTAGAGCGGTTGAACAGAACCATAAATGCTTGCATCCGGACTTACGTTAAGTCGGACCAACGAACATGGGACTCAAAAATCTCCGAAGATGAGTGCACACTAAACAATACCCTGCATTCATCCACAGGGTTCTCACCATATCGAATTCTCTTTGGTCACGAGATCGTTGCTAGTGGGGACGAACATCGGCTAGATGTGATCACCACTGAGATTTCTGAGCAAGACAGGCTGGAAAAAAAATTACAAATCGATCAAGATGTCTACGGCACCGTCATCAAGAATTTAAAGAGAGCTCACGAGAAAAGCACAAAAACTTACAACCTTCGCTTTCGGAAGCCAGCGCCAGTTTACGCGGTTGGCCAGAAGGTATATAGAAAAAGCTTTTCACAGTCTTCGGCAGGGGAAAACTTTAACGCAAAGTTAGGGCAATCGTACATTTTATGCAAAATCATCTCTAAGCGAGGAACGAATTCCTACGAGCTTGAAGATGCAACCGGGAAGAATATAGGCATTTTTTCTGCTGCGGATCTAAAACCGGGAGTCCCGGAATAGGAATAACAAAAAGCATCACTCTTATTGTTAAATACAGGTATGCATTATTGTGCTCTGATCAATATTCAATGTTATTTGTCAAGTAACGTTTTTTGTAAATTATATCAGTCTCAAGGTCAAAGTCAGGTCAAAGTCAAAGTCGATGAAACAAATGAAGTTCAAATGTACTGTTTTGGTCCGTCAATTTTAAGTATCAATGTCTTAATCCTGTTTTCCGTAAACTCTAAAAGCAATCTATTCCAAAAGGTAATAGCGAGATTAAAATCACACCGATCAATGCAAACTAAACCAACAATGCAAAATTATAATCTTCGCGAAGCAGACTTTTTCTTAAACCAGTTATGCCTGCGTTACCCTGTCGGAAACCGATTAGCCTTTTTAATGTTAATAGCTACAACCACTTATATTCACTATGGCTATTTTTCCACAATTTAATTTGCCAATCTTCGCAACTAAATTCACTCTTGCTCAGGACAATAGATCCCAAGCCACCGTACATCAGCCATTACAGTTCACGTTTGAGTAGCAGCTTCATTTAGTACATCTCATGCCAGTGGATCAAAGAGAGATCGAGTCTCTTTCTCTGAACAGAAGCAGTTTAGATTATGGGGAGAAGACAAGATCAATTAAAGAGATCCGCGATAGAGTAAATGTCGCAAACTGGTTTATTTATGAACACAATAAACTATTTTGGTAAATTGACATACGAATGTCTCCTTTTGGAGATAATTTCAAAAGCTTTCAAAGAAGCGGCTCAGCCCTGGGCAGGGTTAACCACAAGAAAAAAAAATAAATAAATATGATTGATTCATTTTTTTTAGAGGGAGTGTGGGGTGGTGTTACCGTTCTGGTACTTTTGCCCTATAAACCGATCACGAGCAAGCAAGAGTGGTGAGAGATAGAGAGAGCTTATTTACTCTCTATCGTGGTTACCAATATTATGGCTAGCTAAATGGAATAAATATATAGATATGTATCTACTTATCGTCTAAAATCACGTCAATTTCCTTTGCTATGATTAAATGTTAAATTGTATAGAATATTTTGTTTGTATCTAAAGTATGTTACAATAGGAAGCACTAAAAATAAAACTAAACGGTCTAATAGGATAAAATAAATAAATATTGTAACAACACTTACACAAAACACACAAATTGGAAAAAATCGCGGAAACAGGAAACGGATGGGAAAGCCGCGGAAAAAGAGCACTGGAAGGTGAAAGGTTTGGGAAAATGAAAGAGAGAGAGAGAGAGAGAGAGAGAGAGAGAGAGAGAGAGAGAGAGAGAGACTACTGGGCCTCTACAGCAAATATTAAAATCACTTTCGATTATACCATCAAAGAGCTCGGATAGACAAACGGATAGAGTTAAAGTTCAACGGAAAAGTTTTAGTTAAAAAGTTAGAAGAAGCAGGAGAAAATAGTAAAGGTAAAGATTTCCTACTACAGTAAGCCCAGTAGTCCGTAGCAAGTTCTCTCGTTCATTCCCAGGATCAAGACCCAGCCAGTTTTTCCCAGCAGCCATTGGAGGGGCTTATTGTCCGGGATCAGCGATTTTCCACAGAGTCCTCGGCGTAGTCTCAATCAGCGAAAATCCCTTGTACGAGGCGATCATCTCAACGAGAAACCGAGAGATACCTCGACGGTTTGCGAAAACCCCCCCGAACGCGCGGTAGCACCGCGAGGTGCAACCCCAGAAAGCGAGAAGTCGCCCAGCACGCGGGGCCAGCCAGGCCCGAGTAACCCACCTTAGGGTGCAGCAACGACGAGTCCGTTACGAGTCCACCGTCCACGAGTCAACCGTCAACGAGTTACCGTCCACGAGTTTCCCACACACGAGTCCACCGTTTCAAACCGCGATCCCGCATTCGCCGGCCGGCCAGCAGCTTACCATTATACACACCCACACATACACACGATTGTAAGTAGATTAAAATAAAAAAGTGTAAAAGATAAGACCGTGCATTTTGATCCTTTGATTGGTGTCCATGTCCGTGAGCCGACCTTGAGCCTCCGAACCTCAAGCTCGTGCTAGCCAGCAAAAGAGACCTTTGGAGTCCACCGCAGACGGTCCCCGTGGCTCTGACCAGGGACTAGGGGCGCCAGTTTACGCGGTTGGCCAGAAGGTATATAGAAAAAGCTTTTCACAGTCTTCGGCAGGGGAAAACTTTAACGCAAAGTTAGGGCAATCGTACATTTTATGCAAAATCATCTCTAAGCGAGGAACGAATTCCTACGAGCTTGAAGATGCAACCGGGAAGAATATAGGCATTTTTTCTGCTGCGGATCTAAAACCGGGAATCCCGGAATAGGAATAACAAAAAGCATCACTCTTATTGTTAAATACAGGTATGCATTATTGTGCTCTGATCAATATTCAATGTTATTTGTCAAGTAACGTTTTTTGTAAATTATATCAGTCTCAAGGTCAAAGTCAGGTCAAAGTCAAAGTCGATGAAACAAATGAAGTTCAAATGTACTGTTTTGGTCCGTCAATTTTAAGTATCAATGTCTTAATCCTGTTTTCCGTAAACTCTAAAAGCAATCTATTCCAAAAGGTAATAGCGAGATTAAAATCACACCGATCAATGCAAACTAAACCAACAATGCAAAATTATAATCTTCGCGAAGCAGACTTTTTCTTAAACCAGTTATGCCTGCGTTACCCTGTCGGAAACCGATTAGCCTTTTTAATGTTAATAGCTACAACCACTTATATTCACTATGGCTGTTTTTCCACAATTTAATTTGCCAATCTTCGCAACTAAATTCACTCTTGCTCAGGACAATAGATCCCAAGCCACCGTACATCAGCCATTACAGTTCACGTTTGAGTAGCAGCTTCATTTAGTACATCTCATGCCAGTGGATCAAAGAGAGATCGAGTCTCTTTCTCTGAACAGAAGCAGTTTAGATTATGGGGAGAAGACAAGATCAATTAAAGAGATCCGCGATAGAGTAAATGTCGCAAACTGGTTTATTTATGAACACAATAAACTATTTTGGTAAATTGACATACGAATGTCTCCTTTTGGAGATAATTTCAAAAGCTTTCAAAGAAGCGGCTCAGCCCTGGGCAGGGTTAACCACAAGAAAAAAAAATAAATAAATATGATTGATTCATTTTTTTTAGAGGGAGTGTGGGGTGGTGTTACCGTTCTGGTACTTTTGCCCTATAAACCGATCACGAGCAAGCAAGAGTGGTGAGAGATAGAGAGAGCTTATTTACTCTCTATCGTGGTTACCAATATTATGGCTAGCTAAATGGAATAAATATATAGATATGTATCTACTTATCGTCTAAAATCACGTCAATTTCCTTTGCTATGATTAAATGTTAAATTGTATAGAATATTTTGTTTGTATCTAAAGTATGTTACAATAGGAAGCACTAAAAATAAAACTAAACGGTCTAATAGGATAAAATAAATAAATATTGTAACAACACTTACACAAAACACACAAATTGGAAAAAATCGCGGAAACAGGAAACGGATGGGAAAGCCGCGGAAAAAGAGCACTGGAAGGTGAAAGGTTTGGGAAAATGAAAGAGAGAGAGAGAGAGAGAGAGAGAGAGAGAGACTACTGGGCCTCTACAGCAAATATTAAAATCACTTTCGATTATACCATCAAAGAGCTCGGATAGACAAACGGATAGAGTTAAAGTTCAACGGAAAAGTTTTAGTTAAAAAGTTAGAAGAAGCAGGAGAAAATAGTAAAGGTAAAGATTTCCTACTACAGTAAGCCCAGTAGTCCGTAGCAAGTTCTCTCGTTCATTCCCAGGATCAAGACCCAGCCAGTTTTTCCCAGCAGCCATTGGAGGGGCTTATTGTCCGGGATCAGCGATTTTCCACAGAGTCCTCGGCGTAGTCTCAATCAGCGAAAATCCCTTGTACGAGGCGATCATCTCAACGAGAAACCGAGAGATACCTCGACGGTTTGCGAAAACCCCCCCGAACGCGCGGTAGCACCGCGAGGTGCAACCCCAGAAAGCGAGAAGTCGCCCAGCACGCGGGGCCAGCCAGGCCCGAGTAACCCACCTTAGGGTGCAGCAACGACGAGTCCGTTACGAGTCCACCGTCCACGAGTCAACCGTCAACGAGTTACCGTCCACGAGTTTCCCACACACGAGTCCACCGTTTCAAACCGCGATCCCGCATTCGCCGGCCGGCCAGCAGCTTACCATTATACACACCCACACATACACACGATTGTAAGTAGATTAAAATAAAAAAGTGTAAAAGATAAGACCGTGCATTTTGATCCTTTGATTGGTGTCCATGTCCGTGAGCCGACCTTGAGCCTCCGAACCTCAAGCTCGTGCTAGCCAGCAAAAGAGACCTTTGGAGTCCACCCCAGACGGTCCCCGTGGCTCTGACCAGGGACTAGGGGCAACGTAATAGCGGGTCCTTCTGATCCGCCCAGTAACAACATCGTAAAAATCAGTATCTGGGTGAAATTCAAATTGCCGGCTTCAATATAGCGAATTCCATCAGCCACTACGAGCGAAACATGGTCCGAAAATTACGAATCTGCAGCCTATTGTAGTAAACTAAAATCTAAAATCATTGTAAGTTCCTAAAGTTAAGGAAATTTTGCTCGACTTATACCTAACTGGAATGAATTTTGACGATGAAGTGATTGCATAACAAATATTTGAATTATTAAATACAGCTTTATGTCACCTTTTTCACTTCAGTCACGTTAAAAAATTATAAATAAATAATTATTGATACTACTTTTAGGTATAGTTCACACAGAATTTCATAAGAAAATATAGACCTTTAAGAAATTGTAATGATCTTTGATTTTGGTTTGCTATACAAGAAACTTCAAGCTCGTAGGTTTTGGACTATGCTTCGCTAAGGGTGGCAGAGGGAAATCGCCATTTTCGATTTCATTCGGATACTAATTTTTACGAAGTCTTGAATAATAAGCGTATTTAACCATCAATACCTCTTTAAAGGTCTTTAAATTATTCCACAAAAAATAACAAACTTTACCTTATTTACGTCCAAAAGAAAAAATGACCTCCCCTAAAGAAGTTTATACTCCATAACTCTACCCAGTTATGTTAAACTGGAAAATGAGCCGGAATGCTGGCTGGTTCTAATTCGTATTCCGGCTTCAGTAACACAACTTGAATCGGTTGTGTAGGGGTATGAATTAGAACCAGCCAGCTCATTTCCGACTGAACTTTACTGGCAGTGGCGTAGTAGGGGGGGGGGAGGGTTGGGGCCCCCCGAAATATTTTGGAGAATTTTGAAAAAATTCTATATGTTAAACAAAAATATGCCTAAAATTTTAAATAAAATTCTCAACGTTTCATTTGCAAAAGTTATCTTGTGAAAATATTTCCTTGTAGTGAAAATTGGCTGCAGACTCGACACCTACCTGACGGCACGTTGTGGAGGCTAGCTCAACCGTCGAGGACTATAACAAGTAGATCGCGGCGAAGCGAGGAGCTGGGAGCTTATTGGTTCACGAAACGGATATCGTTACCGAGATCAATTTCGCCACATTCTCTAGTCCTTGACTGACGGCGAACATGGACAGCAGAGTGTGAGAGAAGTATCCCCATAGAGGCCATCAGGCGATTCGCTACCGCATCGGCCAATGGAACCCTGCTGCAGCACGAAGAAGGACGGGCGGCAAGCTAAAGTGGAAGACGCAAGCCTTTAACGAAAACCTCTTTGTTGAGTTACTTCGGCGAACAACGGAATCAAGTACGTTGATACGGCTGACGGCAACAAGAAGGATTGTAACGGCTTGTGACGTTACAATGTCACGAAAATAAGGGCCATGTAGTAGACGGCGTGCAGTTTACTGGTTAAATGAGTAACTCATTTCGCTATACGCTGCTTGTCTTAGATCCGGAAGGCGGACTCAGAGCGCAAGATCGGAGAGTGAGAGAGGAGCGCAAGCGACGTATCTAGAAGGTAGGGACTTGCAATAAGTAGCTGTGCTGAGAAATAAACGCCAATCCCTGGGGGACGCGTACTGAGTCGTCATGACGAAGACGAGGGTCCGTCGACACCAGCTGAAATATGCCCGGGTAAGCTAAAGATAACCGTTGAGGGTCTCTTCCCGAATCACGATTCAACTACCTGGTCACCGACACTGTACGGCAAAGAAGAAGGAGGTAACACAGTCAAGTGGCAAGTGACTAACGACGAGCTCAAAGACGCGTCAATGTGACTAAAATCAAAGAAAACCCTCGGTCCGGATGGAATACCAACCGTGGCGCTGAAAGCTGCGATCCTGGCATATCCGGACATGTTCAGGATGCTACTGCTGAAGTCTTTAGACGATAGTAATCCCCGAAATGAGGAAGGTGCAGAAACTGATGTTGCTGCCAAAGTCAGGGAAGTCACCGGGCCATCCAGCCTCGAATAGACCAATGCCGCAGTGAGGCATAAAAGACTGATCCAGATCCTGAAGAGCTACTTCCAGAGCACTGCTGTACCAGACGAACAAAAGGGCAGAAGGCAATGCGAGTCGCAGCGGGCGTTACTCAGGGCTCCATTCTCTGTCAAACACTTTGGAATGGGATGTAAGATGCACTGATAATATAAATTCGTGAATATAATAAATCATGCAATGCACGAATTCATTCGTCGTTTTTGCAAAGAAGTATTTTCGTGCATTGTAAATAGTAAGTTTCGTTCATTTCATGAACAAGAATGGCCGTATGTTGAACGAAAGCTTTCGTAAATTTTACACATTTAATGTACACTGCACGAATGTTATCGTTGATAACGACATTATTTTTCATGAACGAAATGAAATGTATTGTTTATTTTAATAAACGTTTGTGTATATTACGAACGATTTCGTTGGTCGCACGAAATCTTTTCGTTTATCTTAGAAAAGTTTTCGTATTTATTGGCCTCTTATTGTTTCCAGTCGATTTTTTTTCGGATCGATGTTTTTTTTTTATTTAAAAAAATCGATGCGGCCAAATCGATTTTATTGTGATACGAAGAAATGGCCACTTGCGAAAGTTTCTTTTTTTTAATAAACGTTTGTGTATATTACAAACGATTTCGCTGGTCGCATTCGATCTTTTAGGATCGATGTTTGACAGCACCGATATCGCTCTGGCAGAGAAAAACTCAAAATTATTCATACAAAATCAACGAGCAGTTCGCGACGGCTCAACTGATTCTGTACTGCTCCAGATTCTGAATCAACTGGAAGCGAAGGAGGTTCAGGAAATCTTCCTGCAACCGGCGGAAACGGATACGACTACTAAATAGTCAGACAACAACAATTATATGACGAATAGCAACAATGGCTCCATATTGCTCTTTTGACGTGGACGGTTTGACGAATGGTGCTCGTAAATATTATAAAGATATTCGTATATAACAGCGAATGACTCGTTTGCTGAATGAAGCTGTTTCGTAATAAGCTAACGAAAGTCATTTCGTGGTTTTCACGAAAAACTCGTAATAAAAAATACAAGTGTTTCGATAGAACTACGATCGATTCATCATATGTACGAAAAATTCGAATATTTTTTTTAGTTGTTTGTACGAAATTAATTCCTAGAGATTTACGAATATATTCTATCAGTGTGGGGTCTTAACACTGCGGCTGCCCAGGAAAGTGAAAATCGTTGGTTTCGTGGACGATGTGTCAATAATGGTGAGACACTTGAAGAAATGGAGGTGTCGGTGACGGAGACAATAGATGCGATCGAGAGCTGGATGAACGGGTCAAGCTGCAAATAGCTCACTACAAGACGGATTTGTTATTGGACAGCAACTGCAAAGCGATTCAGCGGATACAGATCACCATCGAAGGGCATGCATCGAAGCGTGCACTGAAGCAATTGGGAGTGATAATCGACGACTGATTGAGCTTAAATAACCACGTTGATTACACATGCGAAATGTCGGGTCTTTATCTAGTGTTTCGTCGTCGATACTGCTTGAAGTGCGGCGCTGAAAACCAAGTGAAACCACGAAAAGCTGAACAGGACGCTTCGACTACTGGTCGTACGAGTTGCGATTGCGTACCGGAGGCGGTATGCCTTGATGCCGAGATGATCCCCATCTGCATTACCCTGACCGAGGATATCAAGTGCTACAATCAATGAAATGTCAGAAACGTGAGGAAGATGATCAGAATCGATTCGATGATGACGTAGCAGCAGAAATAGGATAATACGGAGAAAGGAAAGTGGACCTACTGGCTCATCCAAACCTGTCGACGTGGGTCAATAGAATACACGGAGAGATGACCTTCAACCTGAAACAGCTTCTACCGAGCCACGGCTGCTTAAGGAGTATCTTCATCGGTGTGGGTACGCAACGTCAACACTGTGCCTGGAGCGTCTTTGAATGTCCGAGGTTTCAAGTATTTGAATGTCCGAGGAGAGTCTTTGAATGTCCGAGGTTTGAAGTGACGTGCAGGGAGCTACTTAAAATGGGAGAACCGGACATCAACCCGGATAATGTAGCATACAGAATGACAAGCGACGTAGAGACGTGGAACGCAGTAAACAGAGATATGATGTAGATCAGTGATTCTTAACCTGGGGTCCGCGGGGAGTCCGCGAAGAAAAATATATTTTCCGAGTGCATATTGAAATTTCAAATCTTGTTTCCTAACAAATTGAAAATAACATATTGATAGCATACAAAACGGATGTTTATCTGTGAGGGTCCGCAGCAACCCAGTGTGATATCTAAGGGGTCCGTGGTACGAAAAAGGTTGAGAACCGCTGATGTAGATCATGACCGTCTTACAGCGGAATGGACATCGAACAACGGTTTCGGGAGAGCAATCACCGCCAGGTATAAGCTAGATCAACCGCCGAGGACTAGTCGTTTAGACTGCAACAGAGCAGCGAGTATGACTCGTCGAAACGCCAGCGAACCGGACGTCACGCTCCATGCAGATTCGCCGGACCGACTACGGCACCCCACCGGTTGTTCCGATAGAAAAATAGCGAAAACCAAAGAAGAATCGATATTGGGAAAACTTTTTTCGCCAGGAAACTCTCCGTTAGCGTAAGCTAGATTCACCGCTGGGGACTAGACTGAGTAGACAGCGATGAGACACCGCTAGTCGCGGGTCATAGGCGCACCAGTGCATCGTATACCCTGCTTCACCAGAATCGCCGAACTGACCTAGGCACCTAGCTGATTAGCTCGATCTCGGGAGAACTTCTCTCGCCGGGGAATTCTCTGTCGGAGTAGGTCAGGTCCATCGTCGGGGACTAGACCGAGTTGTTCGCGAACAAGTCGAGGACTGAATGGACCATCAAGGAAGTAGTGCTAAATGACCCAAGAAGAGAATTAAATGGCTTAAAGGAGTTGCGGTGCTAAATGGCACCGGTTACGGAGTCAAAGGGCTCAAGAAGTTGTGGTATTGAAACCAAATAAGAATCGGTATCGGGAGAACTTCTTTCGTCTGGGACCTCTCCTTTAGCTTACAGTCAGATTCACCGCCGGGAACGAGACCGCTTAGACCGCGACGATACACCACCAGCAAACCGGATGCCCTACTCTACCGGATTCGCCGAACTGACCGTAGCACCTAGCTGGTTGGCTCGAACTTCTCTCGCCGGGGATCTTTTCGTCGGAGTAGGCTAGATCTATCGTCGGGGATTAGACCGAGTAGTTCGCGAACCAGTCGGAAGCTCAACGAGGAAGTGGTACTGAATGGCACAAGGGAACTGAAGGGCTCAGTAAATTAGACAGTCTGAAGTTTGCCGCCCAGATAGTCCTCGTAGGGGAAGAGCATGTATTCTATACCAACAGCTAGCTTTCCTATCTTGACTACCCAAACCTGTTCCCTGAGTTGTTGGTTTTTGAACATTTTTTCCTGCTCAGAATGTTTTTGAACCTTTTTTCATATATATACAAAATAAATTTCATATCCCCCCCCCCCCCCGAAAAATTTTCTTACTACGCCGATGTTTACTGGGTATATTTAAAGACTTTTTTACAGAACGACTTTGCAAAAAACGTCGTAAAAGCTCTTTCGGTTAAAGTTGAGTCGAAACCGTTATCTCCAACCGTAAATACGCCTTGGAATAGGATTGCTGGATATGATCCAGTTCCAAATACACCTAAGCGCAAGCGTGAAGATGACTAGCTAAAAACCAAAATCACTAATATTCGTGGAGCTAAGGCTGCGTTTGAAACGATAAAAACAGTCTCACCACCTGAGGAGCTGTTATGGGTTTACTTGTCTGCATTTGACCCCAGTACGAAGGATGATGAAATTTCGACCCTAGTGAAAGAATGCCTGGGCGAGGATATACAACCAAGGATAGTTCGTCTAGTCCCTAAGGACAAGGATGTCACATCTCTGAGCTATATAACATTTAAGATCGGCGTTCGTAAATCTTATAGGGGTAAGGCCCTCTCCAAACAAACCTGGCCAGAAAACATTTACTTCAGGGAATTTGTGAATAACTCAACAAGTCAACGACCAATTATCAGGATTGCTGCAGAGAGGAATTCATCTGGTGGTGCTCTGTAGCTCAACGCTATACCGGAAAATCTCTTTCCAACTTTATTTTCCTCGGCAATCAACATACCTGACGAATCGGAGACTCCTTCTGTGTCAGGTAAATCCAAGGAGGGTATATGTCCTTCCGAAGCAATTATAGATTCTGCACACCCTCAAAACAAATCTCAATTGCAGTCTGTCGACAAAAACAATTCGTTTGATTCTACCATCATTGCAATCCTGCCTGGCAAACAACTTCAATGTCTAAGTGGAAAGTTAGATCGCATCGCTTCTGCTCGCTCAGAACGCCTCCCACTACAGACTGCTGCTGAACACAACAGTTTAGACGCCGTCACCGAAGATTATCTGCACAGTAGTCGACTGGAATTTCACCCTCCTGACCCGGTCGTGCTCTCTAACGATTTTAACCAACTAAATGAAGGTGCACTTTGTTCGTTGCTGCCATCGCCGGGACGCCCGTTATACAGTACTACGGAAGCCCCCGAGCGCTCCGACGCAGTCGCGCTACCAGCCAGCGACCCGCTTAGTCGTCCCGGCCCTGCGTTTGGAAGTCGTGAGGGGGTCTTCCGAACTCCCTTCTCAGGCGAGTATTTTGCTTTACATGACAGTTCGCTTTCTGAAAACCTCTTGGTTCATAGCATGCCGTTGCGTACAACACCTGATTTCCTGTCCGTCTACTACCAGAACGTTCGTGGAATGAGAACAAAAACGCAGGCTTTCTTGCTTGCGCTCACTTCCTGCGACTACGACATTATCGTTCTCACCGAAACCTGGTTACGTGATGATATATTAAACTC
Organism: Topomyia yanbarensis; assembly: GCF_030247195.1. Taxonomy (NCBI): domain Eukaryota; kingdom Metazoa; phylum Arthropoda; class Insecta; order Diptera; family Culicidae; genus Topomyia; species Topomyia yanbarensis. The sequence goes on from NC_080670.1 coordinate 116,370,439, forward strand.
CGAGCTAACGACGAACTACGCAATCTACCGATGCGATCGCAACTCTTCTACCAGTCACCTACGTCGCGGAGGTGGTGTTCTCATAGCGATAAAGAAACATCTAACTGGGACTATACTAAAAATACCTGGATGTGAATGTTTGGAGCAAGTTGTCGTACGCGTTTCACTGCCTGGTCGATCGTTATATATTTGTTGCATTTATCTAAGGCCGAACAGTGATCCTGACTTGTACAACGTTCACTCTTCTGCAGTCCAAAGCATCCTGGACAAATGTAGTAGGCGCGACAATGTACTTGTTGTAGGTGATTATAATCTTCCTAATCTTCGGTGGATTTTTGATGACGATTATAAGTGCTACCTTCCTGAAAATGCAACCACGGAACAAGAGACGGCCATCACAGAAACTTTGGTCGCTGGTGGCTTGTACCAAATCTGCTCTGTTAGCAACGTGAATGGACGGACCCTCGATTTAGCTTTCGTTAATGACACGGACGTGTTCGAACTGATTGAGCCTCCCACATCTATACTGAAGGTTGACCCTCACCATAAACCCTTCGTTTTAAGATTTGATATGCGTTCTGACGACGATGAAGCTTTTGATACAATTAACGACGACTTCAATTTTGACTTTACTCGATGCAACTTCGATGAAGTCTCAATGGCCATTGGTGCACTCAATTGGCATGAGATGCTGGTTGGAAATGACTTAGATCAGGCAGTTGTAGCGTTCTATGATGCCATATATGAGATTCTTCGCCGTAATGTTCCTAAAAAACGTGTCAGCAGAAAAGCAGAATATAAAACGCTGAGCTTGGTCGCCTACGCAACGTACTCCGGAAACAACGAAAGCGATATTTACATCATAGGACCGACGGCAACAAAACTATTCTTCGTCAAACTGAACTGCAGTATGAAACAGCCCGGAACAGTGCATTCGGTGAATATCTGAATCAAGTTCAGCGCAGCCTTCGAAATAATCCTTCGACATTCTGGACATTTATAAACAGCAGGAAACGTTCCGTGGGTGTACCAGAAAATGTCTATCTTCGAGACCAAAATTCACAGTCCGCTGCCGAGTCGGCGAAGCTTTTTGCAGATCACTTCCGAGATGTATTTACCAGCCCTCCTGTCTATCCATCGCAACAGTACCTTGAAACATTGCCAACGCATAATATCAACCTTCCTCTTCCTAACGTAAATGATTCTGATGTAGCGAGCGCTCTGTCCAGCGTTGATCCCTTGAAAGGGCCTGGTCCGGATTGCTTGTCTCCTGTGTTTATAAAGCATTGTGCCCGAGCACTTTCTGTGCCAATAAGTATTATTTTTCAGCGTTCAATCTCGGAAAATATATTCCCAACAGCATGGAAAGAAGCTGCTATAGTTCCTATTCATAAGGCTGGAGATAGACACAATGTTGAAAACTACAGAGGAATCTCGCTGCTGAACTGCCTAGCAAAAGTTCTGGAAAAGTTTGTGTACAATGCGATGTACGCTGCTTCTTCCAACATAATCGACGAACGACAACACGGATTTATGAATAAACGCTCCGCTACTTCAAACTTGATGACGTACACGAGCTTTCTAGTTCCAGCTGTAGAGAAACGTCAACAAGTGGACGTTATATATTTTGATTTCGCAAAAGCATTCGACAAGGTGCCCTACAACATTGCTGTTTTGAAGCTGGAGCGACTAGGCTTTCCTGAGTGGGTTACCAGATGGCTGCATTCTTACCTCTCACAACGATCTGCCTTCGTTAGAATTGGCACTACATGCTCAAGCGCATTCGTAACGCCAACCGGTGTGCCTCAAGGAAGTCACCTAGGCCCACTGATCTTTCTCTTATTCATCAACGACCTCTGCACCCGCATCAACTCTGAAAAACTGCTCTATGCTGATGATCTGAAAATCTTTCGTTCAATTGCTTCAGCACTGGACTCTGCTGTGCTCCAAGATGATATAGCCAATATAGAGGAATGGTGTTGGCTGAACGGTATGCAGATCAACATTGATAAATGTAAGATGATAAGTTTCGGACGTTCGGCAAATATAAGGCGTTGCGAATATACTCTTCAAGCCTGTGTCATCGAGCGGGTGGATTCTATCCGTGACCTGGGAGTGTTATTCGACAGAAAACTTCGTTTCGCCGACCACATCACTGCAACAACGGCGAAGGCTTTTGCAACATTGGGTTTTCTAAAACGGAACGCTGTCGATTTTGGGAATTTCTACGCACTGAAATCTTTATACTGCGCACTAGTCCTGAGCACTTTGGAGTATGCTGTACAAGTATGGGCGCCATACAACGCCGTTTAAAGTAGCCGACTGGAGCGCGTTCAGAGAAGTTTTGTACGATTTGCTCTTAGAAAATTGCCTTGGAACGACCCTATCCGTCTTCCGCCGTATAATAATAGATGCATGTTGCTAGATTTGCCAACGCTGGAGTCTCGCCGCACGTTCTTGCAAAGAATGTTCATTTTCAATATGTTGTCGAACAATATTGACTGTCCCGACATTCTCTCAAGGATTCATTTATTTGTACCCCCGTGATATAAGGAATCGTCCGCTTCTGTGGATTCCCAGGCACCGCACAGTATATGGCCAGAACAATCCGCTAGACAGATGTTGTAGCAGATTCAACGAAACTGTTTTAGCTTATGACTTCCATACCACTAAATCTAATTATAAGTTAGCAATTAGAAATTTTTAACATTGACACTTGCAATAGCATTAAGTGTAATCTGTACGATATATATCGAAGATGTAATAAATAAATAAAAAAATACTACCGCAGAAAAATCAACTTTTCGCGAGAAACAAAATTTAGATTACCCAATTGTCGCTTTGGCTACTTTGTGCTCCATATAAGACGCTTTTCTTAGATAGAGATTGTTGATGGGAAGTTCATTTACTTTGTATGCTTTTGTATGTTTTGTATGTGATGTTATCCCAAAAAATGGAAGACAAAAGCAATATATAAAAATTTAAATATTCAATTCTGCTGTAACGTCTCTTATGTACACTTCGAGTGTGTGTATTCAATCCGCTGTCGATTTTGGGAATTTCTACGCACTGAAATCTTTATACTGCGCACTAGTCCTGAGCACTTTGGAGTATGCTGTACAAGTATGGGCGCCATACAACGCCGTTTAAAGTAGCCGACTGGAGCGCGTTCAGAGAAGTTTTGTACGATTTGCTCTCAGAAAATTGCCTTGGAACGACCCTATCCGTCTTCCGCCGTATAATAATAGATGCATGTTGCTAGATTTGCCAACGCTGGAGTCTCGCCGCACGTTCTTGCAAAGAATGTTCATTTTCGATATGTTGTCGAACAATATTGACTGTCCCGACATTCTCTCAAGGATTCATTTATTTGTACCCCCGTGATATAAGGAATCGTCCGCTTCTGTGGATTCCCAGGCACCGCACAGTATATGGCCAGAACAATCCGCTAGACAGATGTTGTAGCAGATTCAACGAAACTGTTTTAGCTTATGACTTCCATACCACTAAATCTAATTATAAGTTAGCAATTAGAAATTTTTAACATTGACACTTGCAATAGCATTAAGTGTAATCTGTACGATATATATCGAAGATGTAATAAATAAATAAAAAAATACTACCGCAGAAAAATCAACTTTTCGCGAGAAACAAAATTTAGATTACCCAATTGTCGCTTTGGCTACTTTGTGCTCCATATAAGACGCTTTTCTTAGATAGAGATTGTTGATGGGAAGTTCATTTACTTTGTATGCTTTTGTATGTTTTGTATGTGATGTTATCCCAAAAAATGGAAGACAAAAGCAATATATAAAAATTTAAATATTCAATTCTGCTGTAACGTCTCTTATGTACACTTCGAGTGTGTGTATTCAATCCATCCGCCACTGACCGGCAGTGTTTTATGGAAAAAACTTGCTTGCACCTATTTACTAATACTTTGTTTTAGTGTATTGATGCAAACATGTTTAGCCCTGGTTATTCTCTTATGTACACTTCTAGTGTAATGAAAACTTGTGATGAAATAAATCGATTTTTTTTTTGTTATTGTTATTATACTTATGACATAAATCCCATTTAGTAAGATCTCAATTAATCTCTTTATTGCGCCACGAAAAATTCCCGAAATATGCCTCTTTTTTTTGCGCTCCACAGTGGTGTAACTCCTTAACACTCGGAATACCAAGGGGGTAAAAAGTTACGCGGACTACCAAGGGGGTCTAAAAAAATGGGAACGCTTACTTTGACCGGTCATATCTCAGCCGCTACATAATCGATTTTAAATCTGTCTTCACCAATAGAAAGATATGTCTTTTGTAAATACGACAAATTTAAAAATAGAAGAATAGAGTTTGTCTACCGTAAGTTACAGTAAAAAGAGTATAACAAAGTCAGTGAGAAAAAAAATGTGAACGCTTCTTTGACTTGCCATATCTTAGCTGTTTGCTCACCAATTTTAATTCTTTCTTCACCATTGGATAAGTTTATCTTTTGTAAAAACAGTGAACAAAGAATGATGGAAATAAAATTCGTATGTCTGAAGTAATTGTAAAAACAGTAATTGAGAGTCAGTACAGACGAAATAAGTTTTTCTGTTCAAACAATCGTATCACGACCGTTTGTCAACCAATTTCAGTTTTCCTTACACCAATGCAATCCTTAGAGCTTCTAGACTTGTAATATATGCAATAAATAGTAAATTTTCAAAAATTACTATACTTTTTCGAGTTTTTAGGAGATAGGTTTTTACAATGTACGTGGCATACGGTTGATTGAAATTCTTTGCGACTTGTTAGTTTTACGGTTTGAAAATTACCTGTTTACTCAATAGTTCTACATATTATACATGGATATTATTATATCAAAATGTTTGCACGAACGTGGAGAAACACATTATTGTATGTCAGTTACTAAATGATAGAGTATGTTAGGACGATTCAGTAAATACGAAGAAGTTCAGAATTTTAAAATATTCGTCATATAACTTTAAATTTGAAGTGATGACCTATACATTTTAATACACCAGTCGATTGTAATTGATGGCGGCTACAATTTCTGAAAAAACACATTTTTATATTTTCTCAAAAAATAGCCAAAAGTACGTAGAAGTACAGAAATTTCATTTAGTTGGCAAATAACGTCGAATTCAAAGTGATGGCCTATACCTTTTTATATACCAATCGATTATAATTGATTTTGGTTACAGATTCTGAAAGAACGATTTTTATATTTTCTCAAAAATAGACAAAAGTACGTAGAACTACAGTAATTTCATTTAGTTGACAAATAACTTGAAGTATTCAAAGCTATCACCTATGCAATTTGTACACCAATCGATTGTAATTAATGGTGGCTACAATTTCTGAAACACATTTTTATATTTTCTCAAAAAATAGACAAAATACGTAGAAGTACGGAAATTTGATTTAGTTGGCAAATAAGGTCAAATTCAAAGTGATGACTACACTTTTATATATACCAATCGATTGTAATTGATTTCGGCTACAATTGTTGCAAGATAAACTTTTTATATTTTTTTTAAAAAACGACAAAAATACGTAGAAGTACAAAAATTTCGTTTGATTGACAAATAACGGCAAATTAAAAGGGATGACCTACACTATTTATACACCAATCTATTGTAATTGATGGCGGCTACAATTTCTGATAGAACAATTATTTATATTTTCTCAAAAATTAGCCAAAAATACGTAGAATTACGGAAATTTGTAGTTATGTGCCAATCAGACGAAATTTCTGTACTTCTACGTATTTTTGTCGTTTTTTTGGGAAAATATGAAAAGTTTATCTTGCAACAATTGTAGGCGAAATCAATTACAATCGATTGGTATATACATAAAAGTGTGGGCCATCACTTTGAATTTGACCTTATTTGCCAACTACATCAAATTTCCGTACTTCTACGTATTTTGTCTATTTTTTGAGAAAATATAAAAATGTGTTCTTTCAAAAATTATAGCCGCCATCAATTACAATCGATTGGTGTATAAAAAAGTATAAACCATCCCTTAAAATTCGACGTTATTTGCCCACTAAATGAAATTTCTGTACTTGTACGTATTTTTGGCTATTTTTTGAGAAAATATAAAAATTTGTTCTTTCAGAAATTGTAGCCAAAATCAATTACAATCGATTGGTGTATAAGTTGCATAGGTGATAGCTTTGAATACTTGAAGCTATTTGTCAACTAAATGAAAATTACTGTAGTTCTACGTACTTTTGTCTATTTTTTTGAGAAAATATAGAAATTGTAACCAAAATCAATTATAATCGATTGGTATATAAAAAGGCATGGGCCATCGCTTTGAATTCGACGTTATTTGCCAACTAAATGAAATTTCTGTACTTCTACGTACTTTTGTCTATTTTTTGAGAAAATATAAAAATGTGTTTTCAGAAATTGTAGCCGCCACCAATTACAATCGACTGGTGTATTAAAATGTATAGGTCATCGCTTCAAATTTAAAGTTATATGACGAATATTTTAAAATTCTGAACTTCTTCGTATTTACTGAATCGTCCTAACATACTCTATTATTTAGTAACTGACATACAATAATGTGTTTCTCCACGTTCGTGCAAACATTTTGATATAATAATATCCATGTATAATATGTAGAACTATTGAGTAAACAGGTAATTTTCAAACCGTAAAACTAACAAGCCGCAAAGAATTTCAATCAACCGTATGCCACGTACATTGTAAAAATCCTATCTCCTAAAAACTCGAAAAAGTATAGTAATTTTTGAAAATTTACTATTTATTGCATATATTACAAGTCTAGAAGCTCTAAGGATTGCATTGGTGTAAGGAAAATTGAAATTGGTTGACAAACGGTCGTGATACGATTGTTTGAACAGAAAAACTCATTTCGTCTGTACTGACTCTCAATTACTGTTTTTACAATTACTTCAGATACACAAATTTGTTTTCCATCATTCTATGTTCACTGTTTTTACAAAAGATTTACCTATCCAATGGTGAAGAAAGAATTAAAATTGGTGAGCAAACAGCTAAGATATGGCAAGTCAAAGAAGCGTTCCCATTTTTTTCTCACTGACTTTGTTATACTCTTTTTACTGTAACTTACGGTAGACAAACTCTATTCTTCTATTTTTTATTTTGACGTATTCACAAAAGACATATCTTTCTATTGGTGAAGACAGATTTAAAATCGATTATGTAACGGCTGAGATATGACCGGTCAAAGTAAGCGTTCCCATTTTTTTACCCCCTTGGTATTCCGAGTGTTAATGTACAACCCATTGATCTCCATGCGATGTTTTTTTTCCACCAAATTAATTTAAGATTTATGTTATTGGTATGCCTTGAACACTGCGCTCCATTTCACGACAGAAGTGTGCGCTTTCATTTAGTATATCGGGTAATTTTGCACGCGGTATTTCAATTCCCGGAGACAGTAGCCGCCTACCAAAATCAGATCCTTCCTACTCAGGGAACGGAGGCAGAACACATTATAGGCACCAGCCACTAGCAGTATTCCGAATCAAGTAGGATCTACAACCAACGCGCACAAGAATAGCAGCAGTACCGGCATTGAAATGGCGCTCAAGAACGGCATTCATGCGAATGCGATTCACTCAATTATTGAAAATTTCATTCTCATGATTCTAGACTCCGAAAATTCGTGCGAGTGTGGATTCACAGCCTAAACGAAAATGTATTGAGAAGAATGGCATATGAATGAACCTATGCTGTGAGTTTGTTTATACTCTCTCTCCCGAAGCTCTCACTCCCTCGAGCTTGATTTCGGCTCTTGTTTTCAATCTGTGCTATGTTTCTTTCAAGTATTGCCTTCCGATAAATCTAGCACCTGAAGCCATTCGGCAGATGAGTTCATTTCGCATTCAGGCGAATGAAAATTATACAACCTTGCAAACAAAGAGAAAAAAAAACAAATAAATTCTTTACCGTTTATTGTCCCGAAACTCTCCTCTGCTGGTCGTTCCTTACAGTCTGCTGCTGATGACGGCGGGAAGGCGACGGCTTTTTCCGACCGGCCGGGACTCCAACGGCCGAGTTCTCCTGCTGGTATCGTTGGCTGCTCCGGCAGCGGTCCTTTGCAATTAGCCAGGGAGGTGAGCAAGGCTCTTTTGTTGGAACCTCCCTAGCGACGGGGCGAATAATCGCCGGGTCCACTCACTCCCCGTGAATGGCCCAGGTAGGTTCCGCAGTAACCTACCTCAGGGGGAACCTTTGTCCGCCCTGCTTCGTTCTCCTTTACGATTAACTGTGGAGGAGAGCTAGGCTCGTTGGCTAATCCTCCACAGTGAGAACGGCACTGGTGTTACCTGGGTCCTTTTTGTTTAGCCGAGGAAGCGAGTGGCTCCTTGGTAGCAAGCTTCCTGTTTCGGCGACCGTTCACCAGGACTTTTCCGAATGCCCGGACCACAAACTGATACACTGACGGCTTTAGTTTGCCGCGGCACGCGCGCACTGCTCTTTTATTACGGTGGCGGGAAACTGTCCCGAAAAAAGAAATAAGTTTTTCGAACGTCTGTTTGTGGCTGTGGTCCGTCACTATCTAACTCGATGGCCGCCTTCCGCACTCGATTATCACAAACCGCCACCCGCCTTGTCGCACAGCTGTCAAAGATGAGCAGCATAACCAGTATATACGAATTTTTGCAAGAGGAGAGCGGTAGCCTACCTAAGCCCTATGTTACTAATTCACAAACATAAAACAAAAATTATCTAACCTATCTGTACGAATAAAACCGTTCACAAACGCGAAAATGAACCAAAATTTACAACTAAATGTGAACGGTACCGAACAGCGGTGAGCATAATTTTACGTAAACAATACACTCTACGGAGTGTATACGCAGAAAAAGGGTATATTTCCACCCAGTGCTAAATTGTTACCCTGACGGGTTACAGATTTCTTAAAAGTCTAAGCTCCTTTTCGAGATCCAATATTGAGTCTCGAAGTTCGCTTAAATTCGAGAAACCGGTACTATTCCTAAGATTCCTAACCGTCTAAGGGAGTCGACCAATTCAAGCGCGATGGGATCGTTGGGCGTCGGATCTACTTCCTTATCATTTCCCTCCGTTTCGGCAGCAGGTTCTACATGATCTGGCGCCGGTATGTTTTCATCTTCCTCAGTTGGATTCCCCATGTCGGTTATAGCAGAGACAGTCTGCCCATAAACACGGCTAAGGTACTCTATTACTTTTATCAATAGCTCCTCGGCTTGTATGCTTTCTGGATCTATGTTCACTTCTATCACCAGCATCAATCGATTGGCCACGTGTAGTAGTGAAGTTTGTCCCTTCGGCGCGGGGTTAGGGCTTTTAAGAACGGATAATTCGAATTTATCTACTTTGTCTTGACAAATTTCCAATCCTATGGTTGATTCATACACTAACTGTTTTTTCATCCACCCGTGCTCTTTTTGCTGTTTTATTGCCTCCCGCAGTATGTGACGACGGCGGGACATGGTCTTTCGCCCGTAACTACCGCATTTCGCAAAGCAAGCTCCACATCTAAATCATTTCCATCTAAAAAATCAACTCTCATATCTAAATATCTTCTCCTAATATTCTCTCTGGTAAACCTCTTTTCTGTACCCATCTCTATAAAGCAACTATCAACTATTCAAACTAAGAGGATTGGCAATTACTTGCGGCGTGAAAAGGAATGGAAAGAAAACGTGGGATGTATATTGTTCCCTTAGCTAAACAATTCAACCCAAAAAACCTGTTTTAATCCACCTAGAGATGCAATTGTGCCTTTCTCATTTCTCCAAACTATGATTTAATAGCTGGTTCGTACAATATAACATTATGGAAATGTCTTTCATTCTTATTACATCCACAGCCCGTAACTCCGGAGCTGGAAGTCGGATGGAGATGGAATTTAATATCAGTTTCCGGGGACGCAACACCTTTCATTTGAGACTAAGTTGATCAAATCGGTCTAGCCATTTTCGAAAAACCAATATAACCGTTATTCTGAATTTGAATGCTTCCGGATCCGTCGATGGTGGCCAGTGTGGCCAAAGGGACTTTGAATGACTGTTGGTGACCTAGATCTACAAATTGAACAGTTGTGTTTACATTTTGGAAAAAAATTCACATTGTTACAGTCATCGCAGAATTCGTTAGAATCGGGATTTGCTGCGTGATCGTACGTATCACCCTGTAATTCAGGAACCAGAACTCGGATCCACACAAAATTCAACAGCAGCTGATGGACCTTTCATTTAAAATCAAGTTTGTCAAAATTGGTTCAGAAAATTCCGAGAAGCCGATGTGGACAAATCAACAAATTTTGTTTTGTAACCATACTCTTCAACTCGTAATCCAGAACAAGATGTCGGTGGAAAATGAAATTCAATAGCAACCTATGGGAATATTATACCTTTCATTTGAATCTTAGTTTGTAAAAATCGGTTCAGCCATCTCCGAGAAACCGACATTTTGTTAACAAATCCGCACATACACACACATACATACATACATACATACATATATACATACATACATACATACATACATACATACACACATACATACGCACATACATACACACATAAATACACACAGATATTTTGCGATCTCGGCGAACTGAGTCGAATGTTATATGAGACTCGGCCCTCCGGGCCTCGGTTAGAAAGTGGGTTTTTGGAGCAATTGCATAACCTTTCTATATGAGAAAGGCAAACGAATAATATTTAATTAGCTTAATTAGCATGAGTTCAATGTTATCTTGATGTGATTATATTATGAAATGTTGGTGGAATGGGTTTGGAAGTGGAGGGAATGGGTTAGTAGAGTGGGAGTGGAGGATGCGTCAGAAATCCTTCATCTTATTTCGGTATACGGGGTGGATGAAGGAAATTCGGGCGTGAGGGTGGTCCAAGGGGAGGGGAATGATGAAGGAGGGAGGTGTAGGGGCAAGGAGGGGGGAGGGGCGGCGACGCAATAGTCAACTGCATATTTTGCCTTCCATTTGAGACTTGGTTTGAGAAAATCGGTTCAGTCATCACCGATGAACCGATGTGACTTTAACTGTGGAATATGCCCGGAATTCCAGACTTCCGGAATCGTCGATAGTGGACAATATATTCAAAGAATGTTTGATTGGCAATTGGTGACCATTTCAATAGCTTTTAGCCTCTGAGGCATTACGATTGTACCGATTCATATGGGAAATTCCAGTTTATACTTACTAACACCCCTGTAACTCCGGAAGCAAGAGCTAGAACCGAGTGAAATTCAGCAGCAGTCAATGGCATTACTGTATCTTTCATTTGAAATCAAGTTTGTAAAAATCGGTAGAGAATTCGTTGGGGGATGGGTGTGATATTAGCTTAGGAACTTGGCGGGTTCCCCGGGGGCGTCATGAACCGTCATAGGTGGCCAATGCGGTCAAAGTTGCTTTGATTGATCATTAGTGATCCAGATCCGCAAACTAGAGTAATGTTACATCAATTTTAATATGTTTTACATCATTTAAACATCATGGTGGTACCAGTTTATATGGGAATTTGCTGTGTGACCGCACTCTTCAACCCGTAACTCCGGAACCGGAAGTCGGATCAACAAAAAATTCAATAGCAGCTTATGGGAGCGTTATACCTTTCAGACGAAACTAAAAATCGGTTCAGCCATCTCTGAGAAAATTGTGTGAGTTTAAATGACACACACACATACACACATACACACTAGGGTGGGGCAAAATGATCGTTTTTTCAGCACAGCACTTTTTTGGTTCCTTTTGGGGTCCCAAACAACTGTGCAAAATTTGGGGTCGATTGGTGTTGACCCGGCGTAGCGCATTGCGTTTGAAATTTGTATGGAGATTAGTATGGGAAAACCTACATTTTTGCATTTTTAATTCTACAGACAACAATTCTTCCTTTAGTATGCAAACAAATAGATAGAAGTGTAGTCCAGGATATGCTGAACAACTTTGCCGAAGGATGTATAGTGTTAGAATGTCTCTAAGCCAAGTTATAGCTGTTCAAAGTTCGATACATCGAATTAAATGCCAAAGATCATTTTTATTGCCAACACTGCCGGTGTACCAATGGTATTTCATATAGCATTCCAAAATAACATTATATATTTTAGTTTTAACACATTGGTATGTTTGGATGAATTATTCAAAAGCCTTAGCTCAATTTCATGAGCGTAGGTAGTTGAGCAATAGGGCGTAGTGAGGGGTGAGGGGGGATGGGGGGGACATTAATATGTAGAAATTCGAACTGAAATGTTGTCGAGTTGGAATGTTCAGTTGAATTATTTCAAAACAATTACACAATGTCCTACGCATAATAGTAACGATGAAATAAAACATACTGTATCCCTTTGCCTTGACTTTTATCCATAGAAGTTACGTTACAGACTGAATTAACTGATGTCGAGTTGATATGTCAGAGGATTATATTTCGGTTTAATACGCATTATGATTTGATAGCATGCTCATTTCTATGCTGTTCGATCACGAAGCGTGAAGCTAATTTTTGGATTTCAACATGAAATCCACCAGATCCCTACAACAATTTTTGCTTCAGGTGATCGAACAGCATCAAAACGAGCATCTCATCAAATCATAGTGCCTATTAAACTGAAATATAATCAATGCAATTCTCTGACATATCAACTCGACATCAGTTGATTCAGTCTGTAATGTAACTTCTATTCTTAAAAGTCAAGGCAAAGGGATACAGTATGTTTTATTACATCGTTACTATTATGCGTAGGACATTGTGTAATTGTTTTGAAATAATTCAACTCTGAACATTCCAACTCGACAACATTTCAGTTCGAATTTCTACATATTAAAGCGCCCCCCTCACCCCTCACTACGCCCTTTTGCTCAACAACTAGTTCATGAAATTGAGCTAAGGCTTTTGAATAATTCATCCAAACATACCAATGTGGTAAAACTAATATATATAATGTTATTTTGGAATGCTATGTGAAATACCATTGGTACACCGGCAGTGTTGGCAATAGAAATGATCTTTGGCATTTAATTCGATGTATCGAACTTTGAACAGCTATAACTTGGCTTAGAGACACTCTAACACCATACATTCTTCGGCAAAGTTGTTCAGCATATCCTGGACTACACTTCTATCTATTTGTTTGCATAGTAAAGGAAAAATTGTAGTCTGTAGAATTAAAAATGCAAAAATGTAGGTTTTCCCATACTAATCTCCATACAAATTTCAAACGCAATGCGCTACGCCGGGTCAACACCAATCGACCCCAAATTTTGCACAGTTGTTTGGGACCCCAAAAGGAACCAAAAAAGTGCTGTGCTCGGTTGATGTGGCTATGATTACGTTTTTCCATATAACAATGCCCCACCCTAATACACACACAGACATTTGCCGATCTCGACGAAATGAATCGAATGGTGTATGACACTCGGCCCTCCGGGCCTCGGTTAAAAAGTCGATTTTTACAGTGATTGCATAGCCTTTCTTTTTATGAGAAAGGCAAAAATGCAAAAAAAAACTCTGAAAAACTAACAAGCGTCACACGGTTTCCAAAAGACAATTTGATCACTATTGTGTGTGGACCGGAATCATTCTAACACTCTACTGCGCGTCAAACCATTTAGGAGAGCAAGTTAACAGCCACGATATCAAGCACGTGACGAATTGTACACGAGTCTCCCCGAGATACGGCCAAAAATATTCCAATGGTGATTGGGATATTTTTGTTTAACGAGGATCGCCAATTGAAAGTATTCTTGGAGAACACCACGCGGCTAGCTCACCTTTTTTCGATCTCAGGGTCGGCTACTGTTCTCAAGAGGACTCACTGTACTTACCGCTTTTAAACAATTTTTCAACTCAGGCGAATCAATATAGAAACCATCCAACAAAGAAAAGGCTCTCATAGGAACAAAAAGAAAAGGTTTACAATTTTACAATTTATTTTTGAACGGAGTTTTAGGCGCCTAATTATTAACGTTGGGGCCCTTCGCTGATCCGACACGTGGGTGGGAGAGAGGAGGAATTGAACGTACCTGAGCCCGTTTGGCGGGCCGTCGTTGCTGTCGATGCTGCTTGGCGAACGAGGCAGTGGTTTTGGCGTCAATACTAGCGTAGCGCCGGCGCTTCCAGCGTGGGTAGAACTGATTCGCGTGGCCTTTTAGCAAACTGCGTAAGCGTCCGAGATGTTACCGTAACTTGGTACTTTCGTTGCTCCACAATGGAGTGGCGTACCGTTGTCTAACCCAGGAGCGATTCTCGTCGGCCGTGCGGCGGCGGACGTACCGTGGGTTGATAATTTCACGATGTAGTGGCGGGTTGCCGTCTTAATGGAAACAGACTTCCGAAAAATCGTAGCGGCCAACGGTGAGACACAAGCCGAATTTCGACCGAAAAATCACTTCGAGCGGACTCGTGATATCAGGTCCGTACTGATCTCGGTTGGAAACTTCTCGCTGGATTTTATACTTTGCGAACTATACCGTTTTATAATTTCACTGAACTTACTCGCCTTAGGCTTGCATCCAAACTGACCTACCTCACTCATTATCATTTCCCAAGAACCCTACGATATCCAATTCCTCTTATTCTCTCTCTCTCTCTCTCTCTCTCTCTCTCTCTCTCGTCCTCCTTATCTCTCTCTCTCCCTTAGCTTTTCCGGAAACAGTGGTTCTGCGGCTAAATCACTGACTCAATTCCACTGCGGTGCCAATCAGTCATGCAGCAACAGATTCGGCGTTAGTAAATTTTGCATTATACAGTTTGCCTATGATTAGTGTGGACTATTTTGCCGTCTTTTGCCGTTGTGGTTTTTCCGGTACAGTCAATAGCTTCAGATTGGTAACGGTTGCGGGATCATAGGTGCCTTGAGGAGTTATGACTGGTCCAGAGGGGAACACGTCCTAGGCCCCAACGCCTGGTCTGGACGTTCCGGGGTAGGTACGAAAGACCTCTTTTCAGCCCTCGAGCAATACAGGCAGAATTCCCAAATTTCCCCCAACCGCTATCATTTACAATGTTTTTTTTCGCAAATTATCGACGCCTAATTATTGGTTTGAATTTTAACGGGGTTAGTGGTAAGTACAAAAACTTATCCTATGTCAAACAAAAATAACAACAAATATATTTTTTCAATTCAATTAACAAACTAACAACAATAATAATAGAGAGCCAATAACAAAAAAACTAACAAAAAAGAACAAAATCATAACTTAATAATATAATTGAATTAATGGTGGATGGAATTATATTGTTACGAAACAGCTAAAACTTAGATCGGTAACACTTCTTCCCCGTAATATTCGTCTTCGGAGGGTGATCCTTCTGTTTCTTCCATTTTGTTGCGGGAGCAGCACGCTCGACTGCACTATTTAATTTAAATCAAAATAAAACCCTTCACCAGTTGGTTCCTGACGAGCTGTTAGGTGAATTGATCCTTCGTTTGTTTTATCCGTCACCCGCGTGACCTTCACACAGTAGAGAGCTGATATAGCTCCTCTAAACAAAGCCGTCTTTCAGGCAAGAAAACTGTTTAGTAACGCATTTCACTGCACTACCTTCACCGATATCGCAGGTAATAATTATCACTCGCGGGACTGTTTAGTAGTAGTGCTTTACTGCAGCCTCTGCCACAGCAAGCACCTTCGTACTGCCGAAAAAACTAAACCACACCGGAGAGAACAAAAAGCACTTGTTTCTCGGTACAACGTTCGATTACGAATGAGAAATGCATTTGTTTTTCAGACAACAGGTTTAGCAAAAAGTTATTTTAAATTGGTGAAAGGCCATGCTGGTGCAATTTCTCGTAAAGAATGTTGATAGAAACTAAATCGAAAGCCCCCTTAATATCCAAGAATACTGATGCCATCTGGTCTTTGTTAGCATATGCCATTTGTATATCTGTTGAGAGCAATGCAACGCAATCGTTCGTCCCTTTGCCTTTACGGAAGCCAAATTGTGTATCTGATAGTAAGCCATTTGTTTCGACCCAATAATCGAGGCGAAACAAGATCATTTTTTCGAATAACTTCCGGATACATGACAGCATTGCAAACGGACGATACGAGTTGTGGTCGGAGGCTGGTTTTCCTGGTTTTTGGATGGCGATGACCCTCACCTGTCTCCAGTCATGTGGGACAATGTTACCCTCAAGAAACCTATTGAATAAATTCAACAAGCGGCGTTTGGCAGAGTCTGGCAGATTCTTCAACAAGTTGAATTTGATTCTATCTGGCCCCGGGGCTTTATTGTTACATGATAAGAGAGCAAGTGAGAACTTCACCATCGTAAACAGTGTTTCGTTCGCGGTATTGTAAGGCGACGCGGCGCGGTAGATTTTCTGTGCCGGGACGGAATCCGGACAAACCTGCTTGGCGAAATCGAATATCCAACAGTTTCAATATTCCACGCTCTCGTTATTACTGTTTCGGTTTCGCAAGCGTCGGGCCATGCCCCGAAGAGTACTCATCGATGTTTCTCTTGTTAACCCGTCGACAAACCGGCGCCAGTAACTGCGTTTCTTAGCTTTCATTAAATTTTTCATTCGTTTTTCTAATATCGCGTACACTCGATAACTAGCAACTAACCCGTCGTTTCGGAAGGTTTTATACGCGGTAGCTTTCTCCGCGTACACGTCTGAGCACTCTTTGTCCCACCACGGGTTGGGAGAACGTTTTTGGGTGTTCACGTCGGGTACTCGTTTCGTCTGAGTTTGAATCGCGGTATCGAGAATCGAGTTGGACAAAAACTTATATTCTTCCTCTGGGGGAAGTACCTGTGTTGAATCGATAGTTTTGGATATCTCAGCAGCGTAGCTCTTCCAATCAATGTTTCGTGTGAGGTCATAGGGAACATTGATTGGTGCCGATGGTCTTGAACCAGTGGTGATTGCAATTACAATTGGTTGGTGGTCACTACCGTGGGGATCAGATATTACCTTCCACTTGCAATCTAACCGTAGTGATGTCGAGCATAAAGATATGTCCAGTGCACTTGCTTGCGCAGGTGGTCTAGGAATCCGTGTCATTTCCCCTGTGTTCAGAATTGTCATATTGAAGTTGTCACAAAGGTCTTGAATTGTCGAAGATTATCGTCGTACAGACAGCCCCACCCCGTGCCGTGAGGGTTAAAGTCTCCAAGAAGCAGGCGGAGCGAGGGAAGGTGTTCAATCACGTTGGAGAATCTTCGATATCCCATCATGGCCCTAGGAGGAATGTAAATAGAAGCAATGCAAAGATCTTTGCCTTTGATTGTTGTTTGACGAGCGACAACTTCAATGCCTGGCGTCGAAGGGAGGTTGATTCGATTGAAGGAGTAGCACTTTTTAATCCATAAAAGTACCCCTCCATATGAGTCTTCTCGATCCAAGCGGATAATGTTAAAATCGTGGAAGTTGAAGTTTATATTAGAAGTTAGCCATGTTTCACATAAGGAAAATGCATCACAATGATTGTAATTTAGCAAGTGTTTTAATGAATCAATTTTGGGGATAATACTTCTGCAGTTCTACTGTAAAACAGTGATCAGATCCGTGATTCCGTCTAATAAGTTAGCCATCGAAGGATACGATCGCTGTAAGGAGGGGCCATTGTTCAGTCAACTGTTTTAAAAATGTTCTTACTGTTGGTAGAATAGCAACCAGCAAGCTTTCAGAGGATCGGTAATGTTGAAAGCTATGAATATCCAGTCCACAATGTCAGAAAATTTAAGGAATCCCGTTTTAGGTTGAGTTTCTGACTGTAAAATTGGAGCACTTGTGATTTTTGGTGCCCCGGGGAGTGCTGGGAACTCCTGGTTGTATCTCAATTTCCCAAAACCAGGAGGTATTATCTGCGGATTTGTACCAGCACTTCCAGTTGATGAATTATTTTTATTTTGTACCCTTGTTTGGGACAACCTAGGACCCTTACGAGGAAGTTCAGGTGAGTTTTGATTAGGTCTTTTCCTAGCAGAGCAAAAGAATGCCCCTCGCAAGGGTCGTTAGAGGCGTTATCGTCAATTGGCAAGAGCGAATGGGTTTTCGGAGATAAGTGGAACAGCTCTTTTAAGCATTTCTGCGTAAGAGCGTCTGGAGCGATCTTTGGCGGATCGCTTCAATTTATCCGCGCGAAGTTTGTACGTTGGGCATGTCAAAAGTGCATGCGAATTCTCCCCACAGTAAACACACTTCTCAGCGGGCCTACTGCAAGTATCATCCGCATGGCGTTCCCCACATTTACTGCACCGTTGCTTGTTGCTACAGTAGGTGGCCGTGTGACCTAGCTGCTTGCAATTGGAACAATTCATGACCCGCGGTACAAACAGGCGTACAGGTAGACGAGCTCCTCCCACTTCAACGTAGCTCGGAAGTGCAGATCCGACGAAGGTTACGCGAAACGAGTCTGATGGATAGTAATTCCCATCTTCGATGGACTTTGAGTGCGATTGCTTGCACTCCAAAATCTTAACTGATTGAA
The DNA here is from genome assembly GCF_030247195.1 of Topomyia yanbarensis. Lineage (NCBI taxonomy): Eukaryota > Metazoa > Arthropoda > Insecta > Diptera > Culicidae > Topomyia > Topomyia yanbarensis. The sequence goes on from NC_080670.1 coordinate 116,388,891, forward strand.
GGTTAGGGTCCTTAAAGCGGCCAGCCCCATCATTCATCAGATCATCGACAGTTAGACCCGCATCACTTACCACACCGTCGATCTCCACATCACGAGAAGGGATGTAGACGCGATACTCCAGCGTAAAGAGGCTATTGCTAACGATATAATTGGCCTGTTTCAAGTCAGTAACGACTACGCGCAGTTTATCTGACTGAACCTTTTTAATCTCGGTTACGGCCGAGTAACGTTTTGTCAGCTCCACGCAAAAGTTATGCTGTTTAACGGTTTATTTTTGGGCCGAAAGTATACCACCCAAGGACAAGCGGATCCAGCCTGGTAAACCTTGACTCGGGGGGGGGGGGGGGCTGTGAGACATTGGGGGAAAGTGGGGGAAGTGGATCGACCATAACATCATCTGTCTCCGAATCAGATACATGTTCCTCTTCCCCATAAGTTTCTTATTCGGATGGTGATCCTTCTATTTGTTCCATTTTGTTGCGGGAGCAACATGCTCGACCGCACTGTTTAACTTAAATCAAAATTTAAAAAAATCAAAAGCAATAAAAAATCGATAAGAAAAGTAAAAAACCAAACACTTCACCAGTTGGTTCTTGACGAGCTGGTAGGTGAATTGATCCTTCGTTTGTTTTATCAGTCACCCGCGTGACCTTCACACAGTAGAGAGCTGATATAGCTCGTCTAAACAAAGCCGTCTTTCAGGCAAGAAAACTGATTAGTAACGCACTTCACTGCTCTACCTGACACAATTTTACGTTTATAGTGTTTATACTCCAGCCCTTGCTGGGATAAACACCTTCACCGATATCGCATAACTCAAAGTAATGTTACAACAAACAACGCGCGTGTGTGAACTGAAAGGGCGCTCGGTTACGAATCGAATCGCCTTTGTTTCTTGAGGTAGCAAATTGAAATAACAATTTGTGCTAGAATTCCTCACAGGTAATTATTATCAGTCGCGGGACTGTTTATTAGTAGTACTTTACTGTAGCCTCTGCCACAGTACCTTCGTACTGCCACCTTCGTATCTAAGCTTCTTCTGGCTGAATATGATGTTCCCGATCTCCTATCGCAAATTAACCTGTACGCACCAACCCGTGCCCTTCGTATTCGAACACTGCTACAGACTGAAATGCGCAACACTAACTACGCTTCCAATAGCCCGATATTAGCAATGGTCCGTCGCTTCAACGATTTTACCGATATCTTCGACTTCTTCATTAGTTCTGCACAGTTTCGGAACCGTTTGTTGTCACTTTAGGTTAATTATTTATAGTTTAGTCATAGTTATAGAAAATACAAATTAAATACGCCAAGGTCCCATATAAAAGGGTCATCAATTTTAGACTCACAGAACAAACAAATTACACAACCCAATTCGTCTGCTTCGTTTTGACAGGTTCGAAATGGCGAAAAAAAAATGAAACTGGCACGTTACCAAATCAAAGTGCGCTGTTTATTTGCTTGTTTTCGTTCATTTCGGAACCGGTATCCTTGGTATCCGTTTGCTCTTATTAATAAAAACAAAAATTTGAACCTACAAAATAACAGTCAAATAATCTTACAATACAACATGCTGCTGGATTGGTGTGTCGGAGAAGATTGCGATATTGTTGTTTTGCGCAAAAGAAATAGTTCGAGTGGACAATATTCGGTAAATATTCAAATTTTCAATAATTGAAACTATATTACCAAAGTTTTATTTTATTATCAGAAGCGAATATGGGTGTCCGAGCTTTGACAACATACATCGGTACGAATGCAGAGCGCTATCTGCAACCGTTCGAATTACACAATTGTGAAGTGGTAATCGACGGAGATAAACTCTCGACAAACATATGATTACGGCTTAAAAGCCAACTGTCAAAATTCTCTTTGAAAGGAAATACCGGACAAACCGTTACTCGCCAATCACAGATGTTGGTAGTATAGAAAAGTTTTCTCTTTCATTAACTGCTATGAACCGTGTTTAGCCAGTAACGGTTTGTCCGGAATTTCCTTTCAAAGAATATTTTGACAGATGGCTTTTAAGTCGTAATCATATGTTTGTCGAGACCTGTGCATACAGCTTTTTGTCCGTTCGGAAGACAGACCGGGCCTTCGGAGAGAACTATGACCACTATTTCCGCATTGTGATAGCATTTTTCGAATGGCTTTCCAAGTGAAACGTGAAACCGTTTGTGCTTCTGGACGGCGGCTAAGTAAAGAACAAACTAAAATTCGCGTGCATAGGTTTCCTGAGCAGGATTCAACTGATCAAGCACGTCAAGCACGTTTACAGTCGACCCCTTATTCCGTTGTTGATTTGGGAAGTTTTTGTGGATGCACTGCGAGCGATAAAAGTTCCTTTCATGCTTGTCTTTTTGAAGCGGATAACGAGATTGCAGTTTTGGCTAGGAAGCGTGATTTTCCTGTACTGTGCTATACCGTACGTAACGATGACAACAAAAGATCTATCGAAAAGTTATAGAGAATGATCAGCATTATGCGATAGAGTTGGTGGGTAGGAACAAACGTAAGCATCGATTTTTGGTTAAACGGGGTGATGGTGAGAACCAAATTGATCTTATTAAAGAGTCGTACTGCTACCTGGACTATAGTCTGTATACAATCGAAAATTTGATCGGTCCTTGTGAACTCAAACCGGGGATGCGACAATTGATTGCCGCCGTGCTTGGTAATAATTACATCGAAAAGCCCGTCCTGATCAGGCTTGACACTCTTTAATGAGGGTAGGTAAAATTAGCCGAAAAGTTGCCCCACAACGATGGATTGAGGCGATATTGCAATAGCTGCAGCATCATTCGGTAAAGTCAGCCACTAGAGCCGTACTCAGTCATATTCGGGAGAAGAATCGTGAAGGTTTGAAGCGACACCTGCGAGGTGCGATGTACGGGTATAACTGCGAGAAATGCAGCTCGCATGAATACTTTGGATTCAAAGAGCAACAGGAGGAGATAGTCGTATATGTGCAAGTTTGCACACTCAGTCATGAAAACATTCGAACGTCAGATTTAACACTGTAGCTATTGTGTGTAATTCATATGGTCGCAGCTCTCGTTTCAGCACTATTAGGTGCCCCATTCGCCCTTGTAAAGCTTACACGCAACTCAGTTCTAGCATTTAAATGCAGTCAGTCGATCCCGCCGACGAATCGAATTGTCAGCGCAAATTCATACATGAAAATTTTTATTTCCGGAACTAGACTATACCCAAACAGTTCGAGTCCCTCCGTACCACCCAGCATTCGATGTCTGATCGTTTGAAATATGCCATTAAAATCGATATTCCTAGCGGAACTACCTTGTGACCACCAAAAGGATAGATTCCCGTAAACTATCTTTGACTACTAGCTGGTAAATTCTCAAATAGTCTCGTAATAATGGACGGTTTGAAGCACGAAAAAATGATATTGACACTAAGTCTTTATTTAGTTGTGCTAATGATGTCAGGATCTGGACACATAGATGAGCTTGTTTTGACCCCCAACGACACTGGGTTGGCCATAACTACCGAATAGGTGAGGATGGTTAAAACAACATCTGGTGTTGCATCCGATGTATGTAGTTCAGCCCAGCTTGCATACCATACATAACAAGACGAATTGTTGTTCATTCACCCACACCAAAAAATGGGTTGCTCCGTTCTGTTCGTTGGTTTGGTGCTCCATGAATAATCCTACAAAAAAAAATTGGAGAACATTGAGACTTGAGAATATTGTTCACAAACTCACGGTTTTGAAATACAATCACGTTGCACCGAAATCTCGTAAAGAAATTTCAACTAATTGGTGTCTGTCTGCATACAGTATAGACTGAACTCATGAAAACCAAGCTTAATCGTCGATGTAACCGCGGTTGTCTCGGCTGTAAATATCATAAATATCACAGTTAAGTTTTTGATCGATTAATAATGCCGAAAATAAGTTGGAGTTTAAGACTATCCTATACTCACATGACAGAAAGTGATCGCCTGTCCGACGGTAATTGCAGCGTAGATGTTCGAAATTGCTTGATATTTCTCGTCCTGGTTGTGGCACTTGACGTAGTACTGTTTGATGTTATCGAGTGATTCTTGGTCGCACGCCAACCGAATCACGATCGGTTTGGGTACGATGTATTCGTCGAACTCCACCTCCTCCTGCTCGTCCGTGGCCGTGAACACCATCTGGCAGGAGGACGACAGCTGCTTGTGTATGCACTGATCCTGGTGGCCCTGGGTAGCGATCATAACGGCCGTCTCGTCCAGTACAAAAACGGCAATCTTGTTAAGGTCGAACGCCCGGAGCTTTATACCCCAGTTTGCCGGGTGTTCCTGCTAGCTTTTTCATGGATCGATTCGACTGAGCATTTCGGCATCAGGTGCAAAGCGTCGAAAGTTTTAACCGAGTATAGCGGCGAAAAGGATCGTTTCGCAGCACCTCCAGCTTTAACTCTACTAGACCTTTGCGAATAATTTCCATTAGCAAACTTGCATCCGCCGCGCTAAAAGATTAATCGAGTAATTTTAAAGCTGATGCTAAATATTTCGACTTACTTGCATGCCTCTGCATTTTCCATAGAGGAAGCTGTTTCTCTATATTCGATTCAGCTCGTTTTTCATCAGGAGCTGTGGACTAGGTTTTTCCGCATTCTCTTTCTCTGGACTGTCAGCCGCCGGCTCTGATTACTTATCCTTGGTCATACTCAGTTCGCTAACCTATTTTTATTGAAAATGAAAATTAAAATCCCATGGAACAATGATCGCTCAAAAAATAGGTTAGGTGGTTATGACAAAAAGAACACTTACGAGTGCAGAAATTTCCCGAACTTCCGCCTTTTGACCCAGTTATCGGCATCGCTTGCCATCGCTTCGACCGGGTATTAAAATTTAGCTAAAATTATGGGAAAATGTCCTGAATCCGAACGGGTACTGTCTCATCGGTGGTTTATTCCTTGCAAATCGCTGAAATTTTGCTCAGAACGACCCTGCTGAAAAAACTATACCTTTTTGTCTGCTCGCTTCGCTGCCATGAAACCGACGATGAGTTCTTTATCTAAACGAGTCACACGGTTATCCCGAGTGAATATGTGCGTGTAGAATACGCTTTCATTATGTTTGTACTGTAATTCAACAAGGACATCTAGACGTGAAAAAGAATGTTTGGAGGGGGGGGGGGGAAGCTAATGGTAAAAACTTACCGAAAGAGAAAGTCCTTTCCGAGTATCTTGCTGTTGAGTTTAATGTTGACGGAACTAGTAGCGAAGTGTGAAACCAAAATCAAAAAGCTGGCTTATCAGTAACGAAGTCGGAAGCGACTCTGACTTACGTGATTTTTCTGTCCCCGAGCGCTATCAGCGCTGTTACCGGTTATCTGGTACGGCTCTCTTAGCCCTCGAGGATTACTTTCCGAGACCCGGAAGGGGAATCAGTATAAACCCCAAGCTACTGGTCAGACCAACGGCAGCCGGTGGGGCGGGCGCGAAAGGCCTCTTTTGGGTCCTCGAGTCCCAGGGTCGTTAAAGAGGTGGTGGGGAGGCGTTCAGACTTTGTTAATTCGGGGGTTAGTTTTAAACGTTCTATTATTCACTCTCAAACTGGAGATGACGATGACTTTATTAGTTGATGGTTGGGCACGGCGGCGGCCGTGACGGCGTTGAAATGGGTCGATGGCGGCAGAGCGGGGTGCATAGCGGAACGGTTACAGACGGCTGGCGGGTGAGTGGCTTTGGTTCTTGTAGCGATGGCCACTTGTTACAAACGACGGTTTACCTTCACCGTAGCACGCGGCGATGCAATGTGAGGGCTTACGCTGGGTGGCGGATTATTGCTTCGTATCACGGCCACGAGGCGAACGTGTTCCTCCAGAGGCACCAATACCGGGTAAGTTGACGACTCCCTGGACACAATCTAGCGCGGTCCGCAGACCGCCTCGTCCTTGGCGATTAGCAGATGGTAGTGGTGGCGGAATTTACACCATGATCTGCGACGACGATCTCCTTTACGTATTGGCCATTCCGACACAGGGCACGATTACGGCGAGTCTCTTTGTCCGGTCTTGGCTAAACTCCACGTTTCCAGTGAAGTGACCGGGGCATTCAGCCTACCTAGCCGTCGGTATTAAACACTTAGTGCTAGACTTTGACTTTTAGGTAAAACGATGCGTTCACTTCCACGGTCTAGGTACAAGAGCTACGTCTCGTTTTCTTGGCTCCAACTAGGCTTTCGATCCTCTCCTTTCAGTCCTGTTTCCCAACCAGCATCTGGTCTACTCGTCTAACTTTCCTGTCGTCTCATCTTCTCACTCCCCAAAGCCACGTGTTGGGGTTTTTAATTTTGCTTCCCACTACCATTGCATGACCGCGAGCAAATAGGGTTCTAAAACATCATCCCTACTCCCGTGCATACCAAAGCGTTGAAAATTGCTATTTTGTTTTCTCACAATAATTTTGGTAAATTGTAACATTTCATATTTAGAATCCGCCTGTGGTTGGTGAGAAAAAGAGATATTCATGCAATATTTATTTTTCAATCAAACGTGCTCACTTACACATTGCAAATCGAACTGGTGCATCCACTTATCGTGTGGTCTTATCGAATAAACGAACGTATAGACCGATTTTGTACAGAAATTTCTTCCAGGAGAAACTTTCCGAACACTTAATATAACTACAACTCTTTTTTCGAAATAATGACGCTAAATCACATGCATTCAAGCAAATATCGGCTTAACCTATGAGTTTTGAATTTAACGCAACAAATTACCTAACACTACAAAATTTCCACTTAAACCTAATATGTCAACAGTTTTTACATCATTTAATTAGCAAGGGACTGGAAGGTGAAGTATATTTTTTCAATATTTAGAGCCATAGTACTCAAGGGAGAACAAGGTGTTGAAGGGAGAAAGTTTAGAAAAGCGTGGAAGGATCATATATGCAAGCTTAGAGCTCACCGGCGACTTAACTTTTTGTCTGCTACCGTAGGAGTCAGGGTCTTTTGGCATTAGAAATGCGAATCACCTGAGTCTACGGCATGTCCGGACAAGCGTAAAGTAACTTGTTACTTCATGCTGTCGGAACCGACTTACCGATAAAAAAAGAAAAAAAATAAACCTAATATATTTATCTTATTTAATTATTTACACTCGCAACGCACGCGACGCGACGGCGATTGTGATTTGCGAGATCGATCCGAATTTGCCAACGGTTTAGTTTTAACTAAGGATATCGATCGAGTCTGAATTTCTACCTACCTACTTTGATCTTAGTTCTACGACCGAACGCGAGAGGATCTTTTCAAACTCAGACGAACACTGAGAAAGTGATTGCGATGAATTTTATTACTTGTATCAAACTGCTCGAATTCAGCATTTTCCGAACCATACTCCATTTCTTCGGTTTCCCTATCAAATCGTACCTATGAACGTATTTAGTGGAGTTCGGTTATTGATCCGATTTCAGTGAGTGATCGTTTGTTGAACCCGTCTGTTCATGATCCACGCACATGGATAATTTTGGGAAGGTGCACCTATCATTACTCGAATCTGTTGTCGCCGTTTGGACTGTTCGAAATATGTACCGATGGAAATTATGCTGCTTTTGGACAAAAAGAGCGATACCAGTGGGAGCTAGATTTCATTAGATCGGTAAGTATCCTATTTGATCATTAGCGACGCGAAACGACCATGGGCTTCTACTGAATCCTTTGTTCTTTCAGGTCTGACCAGAGACTAGGAACGATGTGTTTTACTGGAGCTATGGCCGCCAACCTTTTATTATTCTATTGTTGGAATTTATTTAAGCTGGTTTGATTAAATTTGCCGGCCAGACACTAAGGTTTCGGACAGAGGAACCAACCAGCTAGTATGATGAAGAGCCATGTTTTTTCAGCACAGTGCATGGTAGGTATTGACTTCCTAGCTTAACATTGTAGTGCTCACTGGCACTCGATTGCTTCATGTTGCGCTTGTGTACTTTATCTCCCACATTTAAGGGCTTTGCTGCCTTACAATGGCGCAAATTGTAATTCCGTTTTGACGCATCATATGCTTTTTTGATGTTTTTTGATACGAGATCAAATATTCTCAGATTATATTCTTTGATTCGCTACGAAGAAAGGCGAATAGCCAGTCGCCGAATGGACGGTTGAGTTTATGACCCGTTCAATCTGGGACAGTTTAGTGTCCCAATATCTTTGATCTTCACGAGCATAAGATCGGATGGCCGTATTTATCGACCGATTAACACGTTCCACGGGGTTAGATTGGGAGTGGTATCGGGACGTAAGCCAATGTTTTCCACTCCAAAGCTTTGATGTCACCTTCAATGTGGTGACATATCGTAATCCTAAGTCTACAAACCGGGACCTCTTTTTGGAAAACTTGGCGACTAAATTTCATGGATATTTTCCAATAATTAGTCAACTAGACGACTTAGATGACGTCGTGGATACGACAAACTCATTCATATTAGCATCCTACGAAGAAGCTTGTCCACTTCGTACTGTTAAATCGACTAGGGGAACCCCTTGGTGGAGGGCTGAGCTTGAAAGAATGAAGAAAGTTATGAGAAGAGCATGGAACCGGCGTCAGCGTGATGACTCCAGGGCTTTCAGGTCAGCTCGTAGTGCATATAAGAAATGTCTTAGATCTGCAGAACGGGCTGGCTGGCAAAGCCTATGCACTAATGTCTCTAGTCTGAACGAGACTAGCAGATTAAATAAAATTCTCTCCAAATCGAATGATTTTCAGATGAACTCCTTGAAAACCAGAGATGGTGTTTATGTGACGGACGAAAAAGATGTTCTTAATTGTCTCTTCGACACACACTTTCCAGGTTGTATCGATCCGGAGTTGAACAATGTTCACCGACCTCATTCTGGTGATTCGGACTCGTGGGCGTTAGCACGCACATTGGTTTCCACTGAATCGGTCAAGTGGGCAGTTGACAGCTTTGCTCCATACAAATCACCCGGAAAAGATGGAATACTTCCCGTGCCACTGCAAAAGGGATTTGATATTCTTAAACATGTCTTGAAAAAGATTTTGCTTTCCAGTCTTGCTACCGGGTATATCCCGAAAGCATGGGGAGAAATAACTGTTAGATTTATTCCCAAAGGGGGGCGCTCAAGCTATGAAGAAGCCAAGAGTTTTAGGCCTATCAGCTTAAGTTCTTTTCTTCTGAAAGCTTTGGAACGGATAATCGATCATCACATCAGGAACGTTAGTTTAGTTGAATATCCACTGCACAAAATGCAACATGCATATCAGTGTGGGAAATCCACGATCACTTTGCTTCACGATGTTGTTTACAACATTGAGAAAGCCTTCTCGCTCAAGCAATCTAGCTTGGGTGTATTTCTAGATATTGAGGGTGCTTTTGACAATGTGTCCTTCCAGTCTATTCTGGAAGCTACGCACGGTCATGGGATACCTGCATGTATCTCAGGTTGGATAAACGCAATGCTTAGTAAACGCATACTTTGCTCGTCACTGCGACAGGCTGAGATACGGAAGTTGAGTATTTGCGGTTGTCCTCAGGGCGGCGTTCTGTCACCTTTGTTATGGAACTTAGTAGCTGACGGCTTGTTGAAGAAACTCAATGAGCTTGGATTTCCAACCTACGGGTTTGCTGACGATTACCAAATACTAATTACTGGATTTTGCATCGGAACAATCTTTGACTTAATGCAACAGGCATTAAGAGCTGTCGAACAGTGGTGTCGACAAGTTAAACTATCAGTTAACCCAAGCAAAACTTCAATGGTTCTTTTCACGAAGAAGCGAATAACAACCGGGGTTCGTCCCTTGCAGTTCTTTGATTCTGAGCTGCTGTGTGCAGATCAAATCAAATACGTTGGAGTCATATTGGATTCCAAACTGAATTGGTCTGCTCACATTGAGTTCAGAGTCAAAAAAGCGTGCATGGCCTTCGGGCAGTGCAGACGAACTTTTGGAAAGACCTGGGGTCTCAAACCTAAATACATCTATTGGATTTACACGACAATTGTACGTCCAATACTGTCATACGGATGCCTTGTGTGGTGGCAGAGGGGAGAGGTGGTGACAGTCCAGTCAAAGCTAAACCATCTGCAAAGAATGGCGCTCATGGCGTTGACTGGTGCTTTCACCACGATTCCGACTGCTGCTCTTGCGGCACTTCTAAACATCAAACCAATTACACATACACTTAAAACAAGAAGCACTATCATGTGCATACAGACTGCAGGTTACTGGGCTTTGGAACAGTAATCATGTTGATCTTGCTACCAGTCATACACGATTGTGGTCACAAATGGTTACATGGGGTGAAGATATTCTTGCTCCCAGCGATATTACACTCACTTGTAGTTTTCCTTACAGGACATTTCATGTGAAGATTCCCTCTCGAGAGGAGTGGTTGTCTGGCTTTATGGAAAGACAACAACAAACGCAAGTGGTTTGCTACACTGACGGTTCTCTGATGGAGGGACGTGCTGGTGCTGGTGTCTACTGTCGTGAAATGAGATTGGAACAATCTCACTCACTAGGTAGATACTGTACTCTATTCCAAGCAGAAATCTTTGCGATTATGTGCGGGGTGCAATCGGCCCTTCAACTGAGTTTGTCCGGCAGAGTTATAAACTTCTGCTCCGATAGTCAGGCTGCAATCAAGGCCCTTAGCTCAGACAAATCCCGGTCCAAGCTAGTGATCGCGTGCCGAACCCAAATCGAAGAACTAAGCATTGTCAACACTATCTACCTTGTCTGGGTGCCCGGACATTGCGGTATTACTGGAAATGAATGGGCTGACGAATTGGCCAGGGCAGGTTCAGCGATTGACTTCGTTGGTCCTGAGCCCGCGCTGCCAATTTCGACAAGTTGGATAAGGGAAAAAATACAGTCCTGGGCTTCGTCCGAGCACCGCAATTATTGGAGAAATCTACAAACGTGTCGCCAAACAAAGGCGTTTCTAGAACAACCATGCCCAGTGGTTTCGAAAAATATCTTACATTTTTCGAAGCTCCACTGCGGCATGCTGACCAGGGCTTTAACCGGCCACTGCAAACTCAATTATCACATGGAAACTATTCAGCGCGCTGAGTCTTTTTCATGTGATCTTTGTGAATCCGACTACGGAACCTCATATCATCTGATATGCAACTGTCCAGCGGTAGCGCAATTGCGATTTCGGGCCTTCAGCCGTCCTTATATAGACGAAACCATGTTTGGTCGACTGAAACTCAGAGACATACTAAAGTTTCTTGTCCAATGTGGTAAAGAGCTTTAGGCTTATTCGCAGGCAAGTTGAACTACTTGTGAGTTTAACTTACCTGTTGTTTATTTTTGGTTTTGTGCTGCTATTTTTCCCACCCTTCCAATTCTACTTCCCCAAGCCTCCTTGTCCTTTCCTTCCGCTCAGGAAATGATGAAAACACACGGCAAGGCACAAATCCCCGACTATGTACGGGGAACGTGCCATTTGAGCCAATATATTCTGATTCCTGATTCCTGATGATGAAGAGCCATGTTTTTTCAGCACAGTGCATGGTAGGTATTGACTTCCTAGCTTAACATTGTAATGCTCACTGGCACTCGATTGCTTCATGTTGCGCTTGTATACTTTATCTCCCACATTTAAGGGCTTTGCTGCCTTACAATGGCGCAAATTGTAATTCCGTTTTGACGCATCATATGCTTTTTTGATGTTTTTTGATACGAGATCAAATATTCTCGGATTATATTCTTTGATTCGCTACGAAGAAAGGCGAATAGCCAGTCGCCGAATGGACGATTGAGTTTATGACCCGTTCAATCTGGGACAGTTTAGTGTCCCAATATCTTTGATCTTCACGAGCATAAGATCGGATGGCCGTATTTATCGACCGATTAACACGTTCCACGGGGTTAGATTGGGAGTGGTATCGGGACGTAAGCCAATGTTTTCCACTCCAAAGCTTTCTAGAAACGTGCCAAACTCTTTCGATGTGAATGTACTGGCATTGTCGGAGAGCAAGATTGAAGAAACCGAATTACGAAAATTTCATTAAAATTTCGTTTTCGTAAATTGCTCGATTTTTTTTGGTAAATCATGTATCGGTTGAATAGCTGAGACCTTTTAGAAGGCATTCTTATCATGAGAACGGTCATCCATAATTTCAGAGGAAAATGTCTTCGTGCGGCATCTCTCCCTTACAATTGGGAGAGATGCCGCACCAAAATTTTCGGGTGAGATGCCGCACTCGATGGCGGAGGATACGTAGCTAAAATGTATTTCTTTCACCTCAGAATGTTATTAAATGACCATTTGCGTCAGGTTTAGGTTTTTAATAAGGTATATTTACAAACTAATTGACCTAACACAGTGACCTATAGGATTATGAGTCTATTTATCTATATATTTAAACGGACGATATGTATCTAAGTATTAGTTACTTCGATTTATTCTTTGAAGTTACAGGCACTAATTTTCGTGTATGCATTGATTTGTAGTGATGTCAATATTGGGATAAAAACAAACTTTTCAAGAAATTAATGCTTATTTTTTAACTGAATCTTTCAAGAACAAACCTAAGTTATATAAATTCATTGTTGGGATAAACAGCTAAAAACTGTTTTTGAGGAACTCCTACCAACACATAGATATATATATATATATATATATATATATATATATATATATATATATATATATATATATATATATATATATATATATATATATATATATATATATATATATATATATATATATATATATATATATATATATATATATATATATATATATATATATACATATCGCTCGTACAAACATATAGATAAATAGTACCCTTAATAAAGTTACTCCAACTTAACCGTTACACAAGGTTGCGAAAGAAAAATATTTTTAAAATTTCGTTAAAAAAATATTTCTAGAAATGGTAGTACCCCCTTAAGAAAAGTGTAAGTGCTAGCCGATTTCTAGGTATAATCAAACTTCATAAAACTCACCTGAAGACACCTAATCACAAAAACATCAAAGAGTGCTAAAAATATTTTTGTTCACCATTTTTCAGTTTGTGACCACGGTGCGGCGTCTCACCCGCACATGCGGCATCTCTCCCGCAATGACCTTTTTTTAAATGTTCATGGAAATTTGATGAATTTTTTTCCATGACAAGAACCATTTCACAGTATTTTAGAAACTTTTCATAATTGATTAAAATGATTTCATCAAATATTGAATGGTTTACTTTGATGCAGGATCGATTTTAAGAAATGTTCGGCATCTCTCCCCAAATTACCCTATTTGTGTCCACTTACTAAATAGGTCCATCACTACGAGGATATACTGCTTACCAGACCTCGTTCTTGGCAAAGGACTAATGTAACCAATGACTATTATGTGCCAAGGCTGATTGGAAGTGCGCATATCACCCATTAATGGAACCGTGGGAACATTAGATGGTTTCATTTCTTTGCACACTGTGCACTTTTGCACATGTGATCGGAAGTCGTTTGTTAGTCGGGGCCAATAATACTTTTGACGTATTTGGCTTATAGTTTTGTTCGTTCCAACGTGCATTGCATCATTGTGAGCAGACACGATAATTTGTTTTCTGGATTAAGGCGATGGATCAATTTTCCCATTGAATCGGTGATCAGATGGATCGTTAGAGAAAACAAATTTCATTAATTGTTTCTCCTGTATTCTAAAGTCAGGGTAATCTTCAGGGGAATCTTCCACCTTTCTTTTTAAAGTGATGTACCAAGACGAATCTGATCTCAGCGAGATTGCAGCCACACTTCGGGATAATGCGTCTGGCACTACATTCTCCTTTCCCCGATGGTGAAGGATAGTGAGGTCAAATAGATAGTGTCAAACTCCAGCGACTTAATCGCGACGATGTCTTCCATTTGATTCGAATAATAAAAAGATGGGTGGGTAATGTCAGAGACATAACCGGAGTGAAGTAGAATACACTTTAGACCGGTAAATTCTGCTCTGGAATAAGCAATTTCTATGCGATTTTGTCGACTTTAGCACATTCATAGTTTATTTGGAGTATTTTTGGAATTATCAAGTTGACAATTTGCAACATTCTTTGAAAATATTGTTGAACTTTTATGAATGAAGGCACGCAAACGAGCGTTTGACCGTCGTCCAACTACCAGCAACAGAGAAGTAGCAGATCAGCATTTTTCGCTAGATGGCCTGTACCAAACAAACCGCTCGTAAGTCCACCGGAGGAAAGGCTCCCCGCAAGCAGTTGGCAACGAAGGCCGCGTAAAAGTACCCCAGTCACGGTTGGCGTTAAGAAGCCTCATCGCTACCGAACAGAAACTGTCGCCCTGCGAAAAATTCACAGCTATCAGAAATCGAGCGGGCCTAAATTGTGACCCAAAATAAACCACAAACCAACAAGTTCTTTTCAGGACCAGCCAATTATAAAGTATTATTATAAATGAAATTTTCCATTGCCTTACAACCTCCCTCCCCCTTTCCATTCGGCTTGAGTTACTATCAATCTTGATGATGCTGTGCGGCGGGGGCACTAGTTTTTATTATAGTGGAAAATTTAGGTTTGCGCGTTTTTCCCAAAAGTTTTTTAGCTGTGCTGTTTTCAAGGAAGTTGTAGTTGAATTCAAAATAAAATAGTTTACTTCTATTGTCAGAGATGGACCTTCCAACGAAAACTAGTCTGGTTCGCTTGGAATCGAATTGTATGGACCAACCACTGCTCTCACAAAATCTGTTATTTTCCGTAATTGAACATTCTACAGAATTAGTCACAACTATTTCCAATCTGCGCAAAAATCGAAGGTTTTCATTCAGTACAATAGCAGATTTTCACTTTTAGAAAAACAGGCAACATTCTGGGCGAAAATTTTGAAACGGAGCACCTATATCGAAACGCTAGAAAACGTTCGATTTTTGTAAATTGAATCATTACACTTACCTGTCTACAAATCACACAAATAACTTTTTTATTTTGTGCCATTCTACGTGAAAACGACGATATTGTTCACAAGTGGCTCACTTACCATCCAACACTCTTGACAAGCCACTTTCTGATTCTTGTAATAACAAAACTTCAATTTCATTCTTTGTCGATAAATTGATGGCCCTGAAAAGGGCCTTTTATTTGGGCAGTGTTCGAAATTTACTTGGAGCTGGTGTATATGGTAACTGTTTTGGTGCCATCGAAGACGGCGTGCTTGGCCAACTCTTCTGACAGCAGCAAACGGACGGCGGTTTGAATTTTGCGGGAGATGCTGCAAACGAACTGCTGCATGCTGATGCTGGAAACGAACTGAGCGTGAGCAACAGCATGCTGAGTTTTTATACCTGACTACAGCACAATGTAAGCTCGTCCTTTTTTGTGTTGTCCTCAATATGTGTTCGTCGTAGCTCCACCCCTTGGTTGGTCGACCACATATTTTTGATAAAGAACAAAATTAAATTGTGTTTCCACTACGGATATTATCAAACACTCAGGGTAAAGAGAGTAATGTAATACGGCACCTTGGTAAAATGTTTGAGAATTGAAACCTTTTTTGAATGCGCCTAGTAAAAATGTTTTCCACTTCACTCCAGTTTGTTTCTGACCATATTTGCAATTTGCGTACTGAAATAAATCATAATTTAGGGTTTAACCCAAATAGCTCTCCAGGGAGAAACAGTCCATGAAACAGAAAATGCAAACTTATTCTTTGAAATGATTTTGGTGGCCCTGAAAAGGGCCTTTTTTATGATACAAGTGAGTTCTACCTTTTCAACTACCAAATCCATACAAAGTGCGTCCCTGCCGCTTCAGAGTATAGACGACATTCATTGCGGTTTTGCGCTTGGCGTGTTCAGTGTAGGTCACGGCATCTCGGATGACATTTTCCTGCACACCATCAGCATTCGTAGATTAAATCGGAGATGCATTTTACACCACCACGACGAGCCAGACGCCGAATGGCGGATTTTGTGATTCCCTGGATTTTATCACGAAGAACCTTGCGATGACGCTTGATACGGGAACGCAAACATGATACCGCTCATTGTACCGTCCGGACGAGCATGTTGCTCGTGTGGTAAGCGAGCACCCACTGATACAAAACAAGCTCGCGTGACCTGTATATATAACATTCCCGTATGTAATGAAACGCTTACATGCTCCTTTTTGACGGCTCTGCGTGGGATATGCTGGCAAATTGCGCATTTTCCTCGCTGTTTCCGAAGGATTTTCTAAAAATCCTTGTTTTGGTTTATTTATAGTAGTCGCACTAATTTCGAAATTTAATACGAAATACGTGCACAAATTTCCGATCAGATAGTGCAAAAATATTGCGATTTCGTCCAGTAGAACGGAAGATATTCGCATTTCAAATCTGGGAAAATTTCTCAACTGAAATTTTTGAAACGGGACCCCATATTGTAACGTTAGAAGTATTCTACTTCAAAAGTTAACGCAGATGAATCCGTCACCAACAAGAAGTGGATTCCCTCAACATAACCCCGAAAATGCTCGATTAAAGGAAGGGCCGCTAATCCTTCCTTCTCTGTTGCATGATAGCTACGTTTGGTCAGTTTTTTTGAATAATATTCTACCACATGCTCCCGACCATCTGTTTTCTGGGTTAAAACACCCGCTATAGCCTGATCGCTTGCATCTGTATGAATAATAAATTCATGATCGAAGTTAGCACTTGCAAGGATTGGAGTGGTTATGAGCTTTTCCTTGATACTTTGAAAAGATTCCTCCGCATCCATTTCAGATTCTTCGTCTTCGATTTCAGAAGCTCTGAAAGGGGGGCGGTGATGTGACTGTAATCGGCGATAAAGCGCCGATAATAGTTTGACATGCCGAGAAACCGGCGAAGCTTTGTTATGGTGGTGGGTTGCTTATATTCCACGATTGGTCTGATCTTATCCGGGTTAATTTGCAAACCACTGGAAGACAGGATATATCCCAGAAATGGGATTTTCTCCACGCAAAAGTGCCATTTTTCCAATTTTACTACAAATTGGCATCTCGCAAGCGGCTTGCAACCTCATTGGGCAGACGAATGTGCTCTTCAAACGTCTCCGAGACTAGGATGATATCATCTAAGTACACGAAGACGTTTGCCCCAGCACTCGATTCATCAACCAAGGCAGCGTGGCCGGACTGTTGATGAGGCCGAATGGAAGCCTGGTGAACTGGAACATCCCTTTCCCCTGAACGCTGAATGCACAATAGTTTCGTGAGCCACGAGACAGTGGAATCTGAAGAAAAGCTTCTGTCAAATCGATAGTGCTGAAGTAACGGGCTCGTGGCAAACGACCGAGGATGCTTCCAGGGTGGGGTAAGGGATAAGCATCACGAATCGTCCGCTCATTAAGTTTGCGAGCGTCAAGGCATAATCTGATGTCCCCCGAACTTTTTCGAATGGGGACTATATTCAAAGACCATTCCGAATTAGACTCCTCAATGATTCCACGGGCCTGTAGGCGATCTATTTCTGCGAAAAGGCCGGCCTGAATTTTAGGAGCGATTGGGTAAGGATATTGTCTGACTAGTTTAGCCTTTTGAAATTCGTCTCCGAGAATAATCTCGTGCTCTACCAGAGGTGTAGTATCCAAATTTTCGTGAGAAGCCACCTTGAAGGTCAGCTTCACTTGTCTAAAATTTTCTGCTGGGTTTTCGTCAAGATTGGGGTTTCCACCGTCTTTGGATGACGACTAGTGGAGAGAGGAGATATTGCAAATATGGAGACTATCGGTCGAATTCCATAGACTCGCCAAAAGTCGATTCCACATATGCAATCGATTGCTAATCCAGGGACATAAAGTGTTGGTATCACTCGAGTTTTTCCCTGGAAGGAATATAGTACCAAAACTTCCCCTGCTATTTCCAATGTGTCCCCGCTGGCTGTGACCAATTCTATGGGTTCGGCGGGATGCCGCAGACGAACGCTGGAAAATTGATTATACATTATGGAATTGATGATGGTCCTGTGGCTTCCACTATCTAGAAATGCACATACAGGCACACCAAAAATGGATATTTGTACATGAGGTCGATCGTCTTCCCCATCCGGTGAGGTAAAAGTGATCTTATTGACTTGAGGTTGGCAGGTTTCCTGTTGAGTGTCGTCAGATCGAGGTTCATAGCGGTATGCCAGGTTTGAGATTAGATTTTGGAAATGTTTGTTTATGGGCGTTTGGTAAGAATCCTGCGACTTCAGGACTCCCTTATTGGGTTTTTTAACGATACAGACAGATTGTGTACTCTACTCCAGGAAATGCACAAATTTGGCAAAATAGTCGTCTCGGAAGGGGGCAATCACCAGTTTCATACTCGTCTCTGCAGTTGAAACACTCCCCATGTGTGGGTGGACGATAATCGCTCACGAGTTTTGTGAATGGATCCCTCGACCTTGGAGAATCAACTTTACGTGGTTGTTGATCTGCTTTTGATTTAGGTTGCTCGTTTGGTTTTGGTTCTGATTTGGGTTGTTTCGAGTTGTAATTTGATTTAAAGTTCTTGTCGTTTTTGACGTTTTGATTAGTTCTCCCAGCCTGATGGTGTTTATTGGAGAACACTCGTGTGATCTGTTGACTAACTCTACCATTTCTAAGTGCACAAGTTTCCTTTTTCGAATTACCGAAAACTCTCGCCAAGGCAGATGAATCTTCTGCATCGAGATCGTGGCCAAGATTAATCAGCGTTTGTAGGCTGGTAATTCGCTTTCCTACTTACGATAATCAAACCTCAAATTCATCTTAAGAACATCCATCTTGTCTAACTCAGACATAGGTTGACTCATGCAACGGAAAAGCTTTTCCATATGCAAAGAATATTGCTGGAAAGTTTCATTCCGTTGTTGGCGGTATTGGTAGATTTTCACTCTCAATACTGGGTCTAGATCGGGGTGGCGGAATGCCCTTTGCAATTCCTCAACCAGATGGTTCCAATCTTTCAGTCGATTTTGGCTTCTGGTTACCGTGTACCAACTGACGGCAGGTCCATCAAATAGATGAATTGCGGAAACAAATAAGTCCTCTTCTGAAACATATTCTGAGAGAGCCATCTGATTCACATTTTCAAGGAACTCGTTGATCCCAAGTCCTTGATCATCGGCCTTGTATTTTTGAATCTTCCACTGCGATACTGGGATCAATTTCCGAGGGTGGAAGGCAGACGGACGTCGTTCTCCCTGATGAAATTTATGATATTCCGAGGACAACGGTCGAGATGTCTGAACTCCAGAAACGGGTTGGTGCGAACGATATAAGGCTGTGTTTGGGAAGTTCCAATGCTCCGGCGCTGGTAGAATTTCAGACTGTGCCCACCGGGGATACTACATGACTTCAGCAGTTCTTCTTGAATCTACCACGCTAGGGTTCGGGTGGAATGAATGACTATAAGACGACAATACGGGGGTAGCCTCTGGAATTGTTGCAGATGGTAAGGCGAAGGTGATTGTGGGCTCTGTTCGAATCGGTTCGACAGTCGGAGGCGTACCGAGACAAAAATCTGACAAAAAGGGATTTGTTCTGTTAAACGGCTGGTTACTGGTACCGGACGACAGTGATACGGGTGTTTGAGTTACCTGGGCCGTGCCAAGGGATTCGTGAATCGCAAGGGCCGGGAATGGTATGCTTTGACTGATGGCCGCTGTTACATACGTTGAAGATCTGGAAACTGGTCGTGTAACAGTAGCCGAAACATTACTATCGTTTCGGTAGTATTTACTGGAAGTCAATACAGGGTCGACGAGTATGGCCGAAATATCAAACTCGCTAGACGCACTTTCGGATTTGAAGTTCCGTTTTTATTTCTCGTAGTTCCAGAGTCAAACCTTTAAAAAGATCTGCAACATCTTTCATCGCGAATGTGAAGTCATGCTTCGTTACATACCTTGACTTGCTACGCTTTGGTTTCGTGTCAGTGCAGGGCGCTTACTGAGGTGTTTTCAGTGACGGCGCCCCCAGTTGAGATTCACTCTAACTTGAGGGAGACGAATTGTCGTCGGAGACAAAGCCATTCTCGTTCCTAAAATGCTCTGAGAATAAGGCAATGGAAAGTCTCACTGCACTTCTAAATTAACTCTTCACTGCAACGGTTTTTAATTAATGCCAGACGGTGACCTAAATGGAGTAATCTAGCTTTACAGAAATCGCTGTTCTTGTCTCTAGTTTTGAGTGTGCGCTTTATATCTCGAAATTTTGTCAAACAATAATCAAGATCCATCTCTGGATCGTGATAAAAATTCCGAATATGTTGATGACTCTCCCTTTCTTGTTTTAGAATTTCGCTCAATCGTCGTCGACGTTTATACCGAGACTCGTCATCAGCGATCACGGTATTTCGAAGAAGCAGCTCATAGTTCAGCTCACCGGGTTCGATATGGTCAACACGCAGGGTACGGTACAAGGAGCAGAAGGACTCTTCAGAAAATCGCGGCATTGTAATGATTTAGTCACGTGTTGAGTTCGCGAATATGGACTGAAGAAGGAACGATTTATACCCCGCACAAAAAATGGCGTTCTTTATCAAAACTCCAGGTATAGTCCGATAGGTCTTAATAACATGTAATTTTCTTTACACCTCACAAGTTTCGCGATCATGACCGAAAGTATTCGTGCCGTTTCGCCTAAGAAAATCTCTACTTTATCAGCCTATAATGTGCTATCCTGCTAACGAACGCGAAATGAAACAATCACACACCAGTTCAATCCGAAAACAGTTTTTTAAGTGAGGTTAACCAATAAGGGCGAATTTTTAATTACACTTGCGAGAAAATGCAATTTTTGCGAAAGCTCCCCCACACCTCAAAAGAAAAAATATTCTAGGAATATTTTTACTTGCTGGGAAACTCCCAGGATTTTAGTTGGGCGCCAAATATTATCGGTTATCTGGTACTGCTCTCTTAGCCCTCGAGGATTACTTTCTGAGACCCGGAAGGGGAATCAGTCTAAACCCCAAGCTACTGGTCAGACCAACGGCAGCCGGTGGGGCGGGCGCGAAAGGCCTCTTTTGGGTCCTCGAGTCCCAGGGTCGTTAACGAGGTGGTGGGGAGGCGTTCGGACTTTGTTAATAACGAGATTCGGCGGTTAGTTTTAAACGTTCTATTATTCACTCTCAAACTCAAGACGACGATGACTTTATTAGTTGATGGTTGGGCACGGCGGCGGCCGTGACGGTGTTGAAATGGGTCGAGGCGGCGGAGCGGGGTGCGTAGCGGAACGGTTACAGACGGCTGGCGGGTGAGTGGCTTGGGTCCTTGTAGCGATGGCCACTTGTTACAAACGACGGTTTACCTTCACCGTAGCACGCGGCGGTGCAATGTGAGGGCCTACGCTGAGTGGCGGATGGTTGCTTCGTATCACGACCACGAGGCGAACGTGTTCCTCCAGAGGCACCAATACCGGGTAAGTTGACGACTCCCTGGACACAATCTAGCGCGGTCCGCAGACCGCCTCGTCCTTGGCGATTAGCAGATAGAAGTGGTGGCGGAATTTACACCATGATCTGCGACGACGATCTCCTTTACGTATTGGCCATTCCGACACAGGGCACGATTACGGCGAGTCTCTTTGTCCGGTCTTGGCTAAACTCCATGTTTCCAGTGAAGTGACCGGGGCATTCAGCATACCTAGCCGTCCGTATTAAACACTTAGTGCTAGACTTTGACTTTTAGGTAAAACGATGCGTTCACTTCCACAGTCTAGGTACAAGAGAGCTACGTCTCGTTTTCTTGGCATCAACTAGGCTATGGGAAAATAATAAAAACATGAACGACAGCGAGCAGGATAAATTCGAGGATTTGAACAATCAGTTAAGTCAGCTGTTGCAGAGTAACAGATAAAGGGCGCGTTCATCCGAGGTGAGATATAATTTCAATCTGTAACTGTAACTGGTGCCCGATGTTGACAAAAATCAGTCGTTAGTTTTCTGAGATTTTTTCTGCAGCAAACTAAAATATTTAGAAGTGACAAAAAATCAAAAACAAGTCTATCAGTGCAGCCAGTTTTAGTACAATTTCATCTAAGTATGCTATCACTCTGACAGTGTCTTTTATCGGTGTACCTGGGTTATAAAATGTGTCCTCAAAAAATCGTCAGAGCATTCCGTATTAACATATTTGTATTTGGTTATAGTTCATTAAGACTCAGTGTCAGTTGGACTGAAATTGCTAAATACAAATACAATCTCCAACCGTAAAAGATAGAATAATTTGCATCGATCTTATCCAACCCAATGAGTTGAATCAAACGGGATTTCATTTACGAATGGTAGATCCTTAAGAAAATACTGTTTATCAGCACATTCTATCGCAAAACGTGCCTGACCTATGTGCCACAATTCTCACTAGCGGTTTTATTCCTGATTTAATGAAATCGGAGCAAGACACAAACGTCATATGCCAGCCTGGGTTCCTATTATTTCATAGCATGAAAAAATCGCTGCCTTAAGAGTAACCACTATTCCAGTGCTGATCGCCAACATTTCACAGTAAGTTCAGCAGCAGCACACTGTTCAACATCAGAAAATTAATAGCATTTTCGTTTTTGACAGTGCACTACACCGGTGTAGTCGGTGCTACACTCATTCAAACTT
Source organism: Topomyia yanbarensis (assembly GCF_030247195.1). Lineage (NCBI taxonomy): Eukaryota > Metazoa > Arthropoda > Insecta > Diptera > Culicidae > Topomyia > Topomyia yanbarensis. The sequence continues at coordinate 116,411,430 of NC_080670.1, forward strand.
GGGTGTAATCAGCCCATCTCTTTCTTTGCACTACACCGGTGTAGCACAAAGAAAAAAAAAGGGTTGTGTACAGGACACGACCACGGTGACATTAAAAATGTAGCTTTTTTCAAGAGCATGCAAATGAATTTTATTTATCACACATATCGACTCACGTTCTTGCTCACTCGCCTGTTTTCATATGTTACAATTTGCTATATACCCTCCTCATTAAAACATTATTTATTGAAGGTCATTTAACGGTAATCTATTATTACAATTAATCAAGTATCTCAGTAGGTGATTGGCATTATTTGGCTGATCCATCTAGTAAAAATAGGCTGGTCTGTCCAGAAAATATGTTCAAAAGAAAAGTTCCATATTGAGAACTGTGATGACAAAGCCCACGCCCGCCAACGGAAATATACAGATTCTCCATGAAATATGAAATTTCATTTTCCATTTAAATTTTCAATAATGTACTAATGAACTTAAGTAAACAATCTTAAGGTTAAGTATTTCTTGGTCGATTAGTGGTTGAACAAATGAAATTATTTGATAAATTACATTGTTATACAACGTTCGCACTACCAGTTAAAATGGGTTTTAATGCTATCTTGGTGACATTTTTCTTGTTGCTAATTATTATAACGTGTTATAACTCTGTAGTGTAAACATTGTATTATTAAACCAATTTTGCAACGTTTTATGTTATATAGGTGTAGTAATAGGACTGACATAATTATATCTTCAGTACAGCGGTTTGTTTCATAATTTAAAACAGATTTATTTTAAAATTTAAATTGGTATGCCCAACCGTTCTATTTGTTGTATACTTTAAAACTTAGAACTGCGTTTTAAATACATAGGGCAGGACAGATACTCTGACTGGATAAAATGGGAAAACAATTTTAAGTGCAGTAACGCTTAAGACATGGCTTGAATTTTTATCGAAAAAGAACTGCTGCTGGGACGGTAAGTTCTGTTTTAAAATTTTTCGTTGTGTGCAGTACGAAACAAAAGTGTTTGAAATTAGAAAACAAAAAGTTCTGCTGGAAATGTGATTGTTTCCGATGCAATTACACTCAGGTTTTTTACGCAGGGAATACAGGCCGCGTTAATGAAAACCGCGTAAATTTCAAAATCCGCGTAAAAAATACCGCGCAAAAAACGCGTAAAAAAACCTGAGTGTACTCTCCTATATAAAATACTACGCTGCTGAACAGTGCAATAACTACAGAAGCACGTTGTCAGATGCCTTACTGATAAAAAACATAACCGTAATATATATATATATATATATATATATATATATATATATATATATATATATATATATATATATATATATATATATATATATATATATATATATATATATATATATATATATATATATATATATATATATATATATAACATATGAATACCAATACGCTCTTTACTCTACGCAGCTACAAAGCGCCGTAAACATGGATCAACAAGTTACAACGCACACGAATGCATAAAAATAAATATTTTTTTTCAACGCAACCAGCAAGCAGCACACATAAGTCGCATCCTACCGTACTGAATTAAATCCAAACCACCCCACCCACCCACTTTGCAAATCATACTGTGACACCGTGCTGGTACCCGAAAAATCCGCGCGCTGCCGAAAATGCATAGCGTCTACCGCTTAGTGTAGCGTCCAGACGATCTTACCCGTTCGACATAAGAACAAAAACTGATTCAAACGTGTACGCGTCACCTCTATTTATAAACTAACCGTAGGGGAATTGTGGGAAAAACCGACACTGTGGGTAAAACCGACACCCCACAACTTTTCCTAGAAATCAAATTTTTATTCATTTCATAATGATACAATATTATTAGTACGTTTATTTAGAGCATTTGAAGAAAAATTGGATTTACGTTAGTGCGCCGAATGTCATAAAAATTAACAAAACATTCGACAGCAGCGTTCATACTCGTCTGGATGTAAAATTTCGTTGGTAGATTTTAAGGTTTTAACCGAACGAAAGCTTTTCAAATCACCCCATTTTTCAGTACCTATTATTATCGGCCTGTCCTATGATCAACTAGGTGCATTGAAGACGAGTTTGAAAAATTCAATATTTTTAATTGCTTTTATAAAAAAATGTGCGCTGTTGGGGTGAAACCGACACCCTATGGTTAGGGTAAAACCGACACCCTGTTAAGATGGTTGTGTATAGTTGCGATTCATTTCAAAATACTGGGGATCTTTGTGACACTTCAATTAGCCTATTAGAACACTATAGTATTAGCAGAAATACACAGAAATACTTTTATTGTGTTTATTTCTTGTAAGTCTCTTTAAAAATCAAAAATTGGAATTTTTGCTTATCTGATTCTAACGAAGCTTTTGCTATTTCTGCAAAAAGGTCATCAAACCGAATTTCTAGTGTTCTCTTGGTTTGTCATAGACGAATTTTATCACAATGAGACAATGATATTATGTATACTCCAATAGATCGTTGATGATCAGAGTCCGAAAAATCTAATCTGAAAAAGATAGTTTTACTAAGGAGTGTGTGTGTGTCACTTATAAGTGAATGAATCCAATTAGCAGAACGTAGAACGCTTGAAAATCTTCTCTTATGAAATAAAACTACACTGGAGGTTGCAATGATGTGCGCAAGGATTATTTGGAAATACTCATATCAATAAATAATCCTATAGCATAAAATACTCTTATTTATAGTACTACGCTTTCGAACTTTCTTCCCCTCACTACATGATGAAGCAATAAAAAGCACATATTGGCATCATACATACTCACACTTTATTAATCACGCATATATCTCATTTTTAATAAAGATAAAGATTTTAATAAAGTGGAGAGAAAGTAAATTAAAGGGGGTGTCGATCTTACCCCTATGGGGTGTCGGTTTTACCCGCAGTGCTTACAAAAAGTCACTTTGTTTTCCAAGTTTTACAACCAATATTTTTTAATGAAATTAATTTTTTGAAGCGCTGAAAAAATTAAGTCTTGTTAAGAATTTTCTGAAGAAGAATTCTGCATAAAAATTATAATTTTATTGGTTTTGTGGCAACTTAGAAAAAGTGTTAAGCTTAAGGTGTCGGTTTTAACCATAATTCCCCTATATGGTTTAGTCACTTAGGTGCGAGTGTGTTCAAATGCCAACGTTGCCGAAAATCGATAGCGCTTACTGCAGACGATGTTGCTCGTATGGGATAAGAGCAACAACTGATTTAAACGGAGATGCGTCGCTTCTATTTATGACTTTTCCTGTGTGATTGAGCCACTAAGCTGCCCTCTATTGACGGCTGTGTCTGAGAAATCTGTCTCACGAATGGAAATTTTCTCGTTTTTCGTGAACTTTTTAATTTTACCAATTTTCAAAAGTCTACTTTTATTAGGGATATATTAAATTATTATCAATATTTAAGTTTGGTGTTTCTGAATCGGTTGGTGTATGAATGATTAAAATCCATCTAGTAATATCGGAGTTATAAGCGTGCAAACCTTACATAGTTTCGTTTAGATTTTAGAATGACACCTAGCCCCAGATAGTGGAGTAAGACATTTTTAATGTCAAAACGAAAACGCTACAAGATTTATCCAAGACGCTATCCATCGTCCTAACGTAATAATAACGTTCAAACGGCGGTTCTACCTCAGGGTTTGATACTAATTAAACAACCTGGTCAACAACCGCAAATCCCAAATTATCCTCTATTGGTGGAATACAACATATTCTTCACATGCAGTTATTAAACGTTCAGAAGAAAATTCAGAATCTTTGAAAATAATCGTTGTTTGTAATGATCGATTTTTGGCTTGGTAAAAACCTTGTGGGGCAATATGAGCAATCTTAAGGGGCAATATGATCATGTCGCAAAAGATTATATTTTATCACAAAATTTAAAAATTATTTCACTTATAATTAATAAGAATCATATTTTCCATTAATTTAGTGACATTTAGTTGCCAATGAAATTGATCTTATAGTTTTTGTCAGCATTTTCGGAACTATTAGATACAAATTTCCATTTTGTTTTAATAATATCTTTGCGAGTAATTTTCTCGAGCAAATATTATTATTCATCGTTCGTAGTAACTTCAGGTATAAAACGTTTATATAGGGATAACTTTTCGGGATTTAATTCATAAACTTATATGAGATTTGCGTGGTGCTCATTTTGCCCCCTCCTGTAGAGCTATTTTTGCAATTTTTTTGTGGAAACTATAAAGTCTTGTTAAATTATTTATGTTCGAAATAGTTATAAAGACGTTAAATATTACGGAGATGTATGCAGTTTTCAATTACCGCACACATACGTCATGCGAATGCTTATTTCATATATCTTGAATCTTATAACACTTTCAGTTCTTTGACATTCCGTCAAATTTTTGTATTTTTTGTGACTTAATATTTGTTTTAGGTCGCAATTGAAGTATTACATCATGTAATGGTGACTGACGGAGCATTCGTGCAAACAAAAAAATCGAAAAATGTTCATAGATTCTTGGAAAACGGGGGTGCTCAACTCGCCCCACATGGCGATATTGCCTCACTTTCCCTTATATGGAAAATCGGATACAAAAAATCAAAATTCAATAAAAATTCCCACAGTTACTATGCTTACCTCAAAATTTCAGGTGGTGTATTATATTACAATATCGAAGTCGGATCAATTTGCAGTCTTCTGCAATGTTATATATATATATATATATATATATATATATATATATATATATATATATATATATATATATATATATATATATATATATATATATATATATATATATATATATATATATATATATATATATATATATATATATATATATATATATATATATATATATATATATATATATATATATATATATATATATATATATATATATATATATATATATATATATATATGAGGTTTTTAGACTACATAAGATGATATTGACATTTTCCATTGCCGATATTTCATATATTTTTGCATACAAATTTAAAAATTCTTGTGAGTAAACCAGAAGTATCCGCACAAGTTTGTATTTGGAATTGGACGTCTGGAGCCAATTACCATTCGATTGAGTGGTGTTCCGAAAAAAGTTAATTTTTGTGCCGGACTGCCGCATACTCATGAAGGTATATCATTGTAACAAATGTTTGGTTCAAATAGAACCTCACAATTTTTCTTCAATGAAATATATATCTGAAGAATTTTGTGTGTGAAAAGTCTTATTCAAGAACAGAGTTGCCATTTTTGTGGTCTGTATGGCAGAATAACAGTTTTTGCCATACCGTTTTATTACATAGCGTCGAAGCAAGCCGTGGATTCATAGTTTGGTTAATAATAATGTCAATATACTAGCACACGAAGCTGTCATCTCAGCGTATTCTGATTTGGCAACGTTACACCACCTATGATCGCAAATCAGTCGTATAAAGATAGGAAGTTTGAGACATGCGTTTTGAAGGGCAAGGTTTTGCTCGGCAATTCTATTACTCCTGAGCGAAAACTGTCAAAATTGCCAAATATTCAATTTTTTCTTGCCAAAAAATGAAGTGAACGAAAATGTTCCAAGGACAAAGCTCTCCATTTTTAACCTGTGGTGAAACAAGATATTGCTCGACACATTCGAAAAGTGGTAATTATTTATTTACATATTTTAGCTTTTGGCTTCATCCAATGGTTACTCTAGCTAATCCCAAGTATTCAATATTGCCAATCAATTCGAGTAAAGAAATCATTCAAGCACTCGAAAAGTTTGTATTTCTGAATAAAATTGGTCAACATGTTTTGAATTTTTCATGCTATTGCTGTGGGAGGATATAAATTATTACCGAGCCTCAGAGGCCCGGTTTGCCTTTTAGCGTTAGGATTTTAGCTTGCCTTCACAAGGGTTAAAAATCTTCGAAAATACTCCGCCAATGGTAGGATAATGAGCCTCTGTTGGTCTAATTAGGAAGGAGCCGCACTAGTTCGTTATTCACTCCACCTTCAACCAATGGAATGTCTAAAAATTGGCATCAATATCTTTGCTTTGCTCCCAAGTTTTTTGTATGGCATTCAATTAGAAAAGGACTGGATATTGATCTTGTTCCTTAGAATTTTCAGACAGCTGAATGCGCAAACGATTTCTTTAATGTCCTATATTTCGTGCATTTTTCGAGATAATGATAATTTAGAAGAGTGATGTCTGCGGCAAAGTTTTTCACCACGTTAAGGACTTTCCCATGGTACATAGAATGACTTGGTTTACTACCACAACAGAGAACAGACATCAATGTTCCAACAAATAAATCAATAATATTCGTGTAAGCAGCAAACGAATATCCGTTAAAATCAGGCATTGCATTTATCGCTCATATGAGTAAATGCGCCCGGATAGTTTGCTACTGCGACAATAAAAACTCACTTTCTCACACGAAAAGTTATTGGCACTCACAAAACTTTATCACGGTATCCTTTTTGCGTTCTCTGCTTTGCTGTCGTTATTCCAAAACACGAAAAAAAAAACAAGTCTATCATACTTCTTAGCCGCTTTTCTTTGTAATTAAATGTATTTTTTGAAGTTTTAATTGATTTCCACGAAATTAGAATTTTATCACTTCCTCCGGTGAGAAGGAAAAAGTCAAATAAATTTTATCCGGAAAATCATTCTCACGCTATTTGTGGAGACGGAGAATTTCTCATTTTATCTCGGAGAAGTTGGACATCGGATAAGCTTCTTCTCGTGTGAGTGAGAGAGAATTACAATGCCTGGTTAAAATACTTGCATTGCGTTACTAGCTTATCCAAACTTTTAGGACAATCATAGACCATCAGACGTAACACTCGAAGACAATAGTGTTATGTCTGTTTGTCTGTGGTTTAATTATGTATATCATATTGAAATCTGATTTTCTTCTAAGAAAAAATCTTCTATTTTTGTTCTATTACGATAGCATATAGGGTAGACGAGACTTATTCATCTCATTAGTCAGGATGTCACACTATTTCGATTGTAACTCGGCTTGCAGTGATTCGATTGCGCTTAACCCTTAAAGGCGCAAAGCAATTTTTTTTCAAATTTTCTGAAAATTGTCTCTCAGCATTAATACGTTACTCTGATAATTTTAAGATGGTTTTCGCAATGTTGTTTTAAGACAACATTGCGCATTTAAGGGTTAAAGGACCACCTTATTGGGACTTGCGATTTTCAAATGTCTTCCAAATTCTCAAAATAGTCGAACGTTTTGCACAACCAGAATAGCTTACCTCCTAAATTAGACGATTACGAATCTTTCTAGGCTAATTAGAGCATTGTCCGTTCAGTTATGTCGTAGTGGTGTATTTTTGAAAATAGTGCATCGAAAAAATCCAAAATCGTATGGGAAATCAAAACATAGTACTCTTTCACAGGTCCTAACTGAGGTACGGCTTGACGGATTGACTCCAAATTAGCTCACCTCCTAGTCAAGATATCACTAAAGCTAATTCTGATAAGACTACATGATTATTTACAGCAGGAATTGAGTGGTGTATTTTGTAAAATTGATTTGATAATTTTTTGAATGACCGCCCATGTTGGCAACCGTGTGTTTGTTATTCTTTTCGCGTGCACAATAAGTAAACCAACGAAAAATGGGCATAATTATAAAATAGAGAATAAAACCAAAATAAAGTTCGTCATATCCACCTATTTTATTACGATTGGATTGAGTTGGTATCTAAACGATTGAACATAATCGACAGTTTACACAATTACTGTATAGAAAACCGTAAACAGTGAAAAATGCTGGTTCAAGTAGTTGACCGATTTGCATCCATTGTTCACAGTATGCAATTGTGTATTATACGTGTAGCAAACGTTGGTAGTATACATCTCGTGCCGTGCGGGCGATGTATTACGACATTGATCATCGAAAAAGGGTGAACATAAGAATATATTTCAATCGATGATGCAGAATATTGAATTGCTAGACATTGAAATTTTACATTCGAGTGTGCAAATCAACAATGATTTGCTGCTTGCTATTTATGAAAACAAATCAAGTGTGACTTTTTCTGCTTTTTCACTTTTCGTTAAAACATACTATATAAATTTTCACTTCTTCGGCGTAGCATGAGACGATTTTTCTCTGTGTAACACACAATCCAGTAGATTGTCAATAAAATATCTGATGTCCTTGAAACAGTTTCATATCGCTACACGGAAATATCGAACGTAAAAACTGAAGGATGTTGATTCGACAGTTTACTAAGAAACTAGAAATAATTTTGATTTTCAAAGCGGTGAAAAATAATAGTTGCTCACATGGCCTCGGAGTAAACCAAGATGTTTATATAATGTTTTATTCAAAGTAATGTGTATATTGTTGACCTGAAATCAAACATTTCAATCACATGGACTTATTAGACCTCAGAATAGGAAATCAATGGAATCCAGAGCATTTGCTAAAACTTTCTCAAAATCAGCAATTTATTTCATCAAACTAGACAGCTCTTTGACAATAACATACGACAATGTGTCATAATGTCCGAAAATGAATGCGTTATAACATATGAGACATTGTAATACACAATCATTACTCACAATTAGATCCGAACGTAGGGTGACCATATCAAGCGAGTAAAAAACCAGGACAGTTCAAAGGGAACTACCTACATCCATCACCTCTTAATCGATTGTGCCTGCTCCCTAGATTTTCGACAGGTAAAAAGTTCCAGGTTCTGGCAGGCAGAGCTACTGCAGTAATTCATTTCTGGGCTCGGGCAGGCATAGCTCAGCCAAAAAGTCTCATGAGAATTCGATCACCGAGCTCTTTTCTTCAGATTTATACACACACAGTTTTTGCTTCATAGCCATCAGGGAAGGCCACATAATGTTGTTGGGGAAATCGGCAATTATGAATTTAGCGGATGAAACGAAATCATCTGTGCATGACAGGCGAGGAGTTATCAACACTAAACACACGCCATTGAAGTAAGCTAGAAACGTAAACGGTCCCAAGTAACTCCCTACGCTATTCCTGATTTAAAAATAAGTACCTGACAATCTCTAATGACAACCATTATATCTCGATTTGAAATTAAGGATCGAAACATCTGCAAAAACTACCGTTGATTACAAATTTCTCAGTTTCTCTTTTAATTTTTTACAATAAGTAAAAATAATAAAATAAAATGCTAAGAATGTCGGTCTTTCAGATCTTGTTGACGCAGTTTGCTGCTGCGTGTTGAGATCCTTTTCCTTGGCGGTGAATCCGCTTGGGGTTCATTCAGTCTGCCTTCTCTCGCGTTATCGTTCCCGTCCATGTCATCATCGGTACTGCTTTCTTGCTGTTCACGATCAGATGTTCTTATTTGTTTCTTGTTCTTGCAGCTCGCTGTTGTAAATCCGTCTTCATCGGTATTTTCTTCTTTATTGGCGATGTTAGTTGTTGGTTTGGGAGCGGTTGTCGTGGTCGTTGTACCTGCATTATTGGTTAATTGGATCGTTGTTTTTGGTTTATCTGAAGGTGTCGCTGACTCCTTGTTAGAGTTGGCTGTAGTAGATGAGTTTTGACTAGTTGCTTCGGCGCATGTTTTTCCGTAGTGGGCTGTATGGTTACAGAATTAGCATATTGGGGTCTGCCTGGGATATGTGATTAGCGTTGTTTGCTTATAGGTTACGCCGTCCCTCGGTGATTTGCATTCGATAGTCATGTAAGAAGGTAATACGAACGGTGTTTGGAATGCCGATGAAAAAAATTCTCCAGGTGTCATTCGTAATGGATTCTACTTCTCGATAGTGCGACATGATTTGTTTGATGTCATCTTTCTTAGTGCGCGAGAACAAATGGTGGATACGCACGTCCACCATGCCGTTTTCCATATGCACGGGGATCTTTATTCTGGTGTTATTAAATTTGACCTCGTGTTGCATGTTGTTCTTTGCAATTAAGTTTTCGGCCTGTGCTAAGCTTCTAAACGTGATCGAAACACAGTTTTAAACGTGATGTAGCTGAATGTACGTAACTTCAGCGAGATTAAGCTCCATTTTCACTTTTACTAATTGCTCCACTTCCTGAACTGTGGGTCTAACACGAGTTTTATTAAAGTTGATCGAAATCGTGTTATCCCATAGCACGGGCACTTTTGTTTCATTTGGCAAACTCATTTCACTCCGCAACAATACAATATTGTTTGTGCACTGATACGATATGGACTGATTGTGCGATAGGCACCAATCAGCTTGTAGGTAGATTTGACTGTTTCACTTGTGCGGGATGTGAAGACAAACTGTTTCATCGCTATTGATAGCGACCAGTTTGGTCCACAACTGGAATCATTTCGATTTGTTCGACTGTCAAGTTTCCTTGTAAACGGACTACAGGTCATTAATATGCTATGTACATACGAACGGCTTGATCTTTTCCTTTTCAATTTTCACGTAAGAGAAGAAAGTTGTGAGTTTAAAAAAGACTGCGATCTGAACCTGAGGAAATAAAGCGAAGACTCAATAAAGAAAAATATTTTAGGCTTACAGGGCAAAAACCAGGACAAATCAAGCGTTTTCCTCGACTTCCCAGGACACCAGGACAGTCATTGAAAAACCAGGACATGTCCTGGGAAACCAGGACGTATGGTCACCCTATCCGAACGCCAATGTTCATTAGTATCGTGACCAGGATATGGTGACACGTGAACCTACCAAACAAAGATGTCCGCTAAATGACAAGCAAAGTGCTGTGGAGGAGGATTTTACGGTACTTCAACTATTCCGGTGTGAGCAGATTTACATCCATAATCACATAGAAAATATGTTATCGTTTATATAAAAATAGTTATTTGTTTTTTTTAAATATTGCTGGTATATTCTCCGAAGAGACCTCTATAACCTTTGTGATTTTCGATGAGGAAAGTCTCTTGTGTTCTGAGCATGCTTTATGGAGATTTGGTGTTCTCGGCAAAGAGTCTTGGATAAATTGAACTATATGCGGTTTTGATCGAGATCTGTTATATCTTTCTCCAGGAAAGCTATTTGTTTTTATATTTTTGATTCACATATAGTCCAAAATGTATGTAGATAGCGTTGCATGACATTTCATGAAAAATATGTACAAATATGTATTTTTGCAAGTGTTTCCTGCCCAAATCATAGCCAAAAGAGTTGCAACCTAATCATCGAAAATATACAATTAATTTATTAAATATATTTGACATGACCTGTACATTAGGGTGTCCCAAAATGACATCATGTTAAAAAAGTCATCGGGCTCACTTCTTAAATGAAAGGTTAGGGTATTGGGACCACTTTCTTCTTCGGAGTGAGTTTGCTAAAACGCTTCCTACTGGTGGCGAAAAATGGGCCGATTTTGGATAAAATTTCAAATTTATGCCTGTTGAAGTGGTCCTGAACTGTCTTAGATTTTTTTTCAGCATTTTTAATTTTTCTGGAGATCCAAACGGAGAAGTTTGGTTAGTTAGTTTGTACAAATTTGGAATTATAAGAGCGGCAGGGCCATTAAAACTTAGTAAAAAGTGAAATTTTTAATGTTTTTCAGTATTTTTTCTTCAAAACTGGGTATTTACAAAATTTTAAAAGTACAGAAAACACTTTATATAGTTGAGCCGAATTCAGGGGCGTAATTTTGCTGAAGAAAGTGTATAGCTATGGCTAATGGGTATGAGTTATTTAAGTTTTTGTTAGATAATCTTTGACATTTTTAGCAATTTATCAAAAATAATGCTGTTCCAAAAACGTAAATCAGCTCAAATGTGCTTTGACCACACATTGTTTTTCGAAAAATAGAAGGAAAAACATGAAAAATGACGTTTTCTGTACGTATTTAGTATGTCAGGACCAGGTTTAATGAGCATCTGATGATTTTTTTTGTAACTTAAATTATAAAAACAATAACTTTGCTAATGACGCCAAGTCTCTAATTATTTTTTGAAGAGTTAATTCTCCATAATTACTTCTAGGAGGCATCTTCAACAAAATGATTGTGTCAGAAGACGCGCTGTATTCTGCTGTAAAACTTTTTCGAGGATATTTGCCACAAATTTGACTATATCGGAATTATGTGATCTAAACAGTAAATATCAGTTTTTCAACACTCACCTCACTCTTCTGCATTTTTCTCCACTTCAAAGTTCCTAACATGAAAATAAGACTTTATATACAAAATGTAAGTACGTTAATCAATTCAGCCTTCAAATATACGCCATAACTTGCCATTTACTCGACATATTTGTTTAATTTTAGTGGTTTTTAAACCCGCTAGGTGGCTATTAGTATAGAAAATATTTAAAAAAAAAACGCTTTTAATCCACCTAACAGTGTGATGAGACATTTATTATATCACTCTTATCACTTTTCGGATATTATATCGTTTGAGAACATTTAGAGCTTGATGCTTCGCGATGTTTTTGATAACACATACTACATGGGATAGTGGCAGGACTCAGAGAATCGCTCAAATCAGCATAGAAATCTCAAACCAAATCAATGGGAAAGCGAAGAAATGCCCATAAAATAGACATACAAACGAATTATTGCTAATGCTCTGTTAATAAAATATCTAAATTCCTCAATCAATGCATTGTGGTAGGAAAACTGAATTTTCCTAAAGGGGTTATATATTGTACTGAGCCAAAAAAATCGTTTTTTTTATCGATTTGAAGTTTATACTTTACTCAAATTTCCAACGCGACTGAGAACTAAGAAATCTACGTTTTTTCTTGAAAAGGGCGATACTAGCAGTGATACCATTCAAAGAAAATGAACAGTGAATATTTCCAGACTTGGTTTCATTTTCTATTTAAGAACTATTGTGTTTTTTACATCCTAGATTGGATGATTCAGTGATCGAAACCCAAAACTTCATAAAGTATTTGAAATTATTAAATTAAAATTTGTGTTTGCTATTGAAATTGACAAAATGATAGTATCGCCCCTTTGGCGATTGTTTACTTTTTCGGTCCCACCTATCAGCATTGAAGTATCGCCCTTACGTTTTTTTACAATAACTAACGTTTTACACCACCGATTTCGTCCGGGTTTTTTCAATTGCGATCATTGTTACTATTTACAGCTTAATAATCCTAAAAAATACGAAAAAAAACAGTTTCGCCTCTAAACGGCTAGCAAAAAAAGTATCGCTCTGTTTTTTTGCATGGAGCGTGGAGGGCGAAACTTTAAATAAACAAACAAAATACAGTTTCACCCGTTGTATTTTTCGCTATAGTTTAAGAAAGCATTCTCGTAGAATCCAAATTTTTAGGTTAATTTGTTGCGTTTCAAAGCCCTCATTCGCATGTATGAAAAAAGCCTTATGTTTACATTTGTAAGTATCGCCCTTTTCACAAAAAAGCGTTGAAATGAAATCGCAGCTTCTGATATCAAGCTATCTCTGAAGCGCATGCGTGCATAGTTCCAAATTTTACTTCGACATCGACTTTTTCTAAAGGTGACTTCCCAGTAGTATCCTTGATTTGAATTATTATCGCTAATCCTAATGCCAAAGAACAAATAAAAACCTCTCGAAAACGAACCGTTTGGGAAATTCATCATCATTACTGGAATTTTCATTTTCACGAAACTTTTCGATAACCTTCCGTCAATTGCGTTAATGCACTGGGTGCACAGTGCTCTGAAAATCATCGTCTTAAAGCACCTGCGGGTTTAATTCAGAGTTATCTGCGCGGCGAGTTAAATCTGTAAAGAATACTAAAAATTAATTTCTATTCCATAATTTTCAGTTCAACAATTCGAGAGAGTGCTCACCGCAAGCCATGAAAAATAGACTACGTTGCGAAGCGATGGTCACTATTTATTAAAAAATCACGGTTAAATAAAAAATAAAACTATTAAAAAAAATTCAAATAGTTTATAATTTTCACAAACTTATTGGGAAAAATTACTTTCGTAATATTGTGTAGGGAAAAAGCTGAAAATTTCAGTATTTTCTCTATCTGCAATATATAAATAATTGGAATAGGTTCGCCAAATTTTGCAAAAAGTCTATAGTCCCTTGAAAACTACCTAAAAATTGTTGTAGTTCGATGCAATAAAAAATCCCCAAAAATGAAATGTACCTATTAATATGAAACACAGTGAATAATACATACAATAAAGACCCATTTTTATCAGTCTCATGGTGTATTTTAGGCTGACAAAATGGGGACATTGACTAAATCGGACAATTTTTTTTCTTTATAATAAACTGAAGCTGTTAAAATATTCTTTCCGTCCCTTTATGTAGTCTGATAACTATTTCTGATTATGATGAACTTTATTTTTACATATTTCCATCTTCATGATAAGGAAAACATGCGCAAGAAAGGATTTACTCGAGTTCAGTCTTGTTCGTCTGCTAGAGCCCATCAAACATATGTTCATATTTGGCTAATAAAATCGGGGTTTCAATGTGTTATAATAGATATTCAGCATTCGAAGAAGTTTCTTGTGAACGAGTGTAGAACGACTTTGTTTCTACTTACTTGAAGTCAGCGGCGTAGCCAGAAATTCGGTTTGGTGGGGGTTTGGTGAAAATCGACCTTACTGTCCAAACGGCATAATTCCGAAACCATAATTTTTCAAGTTTTAAGATTATGCAGAATTATTTTTCAGAAAATAGTAAGAGAGTTCGTGTCTTTAGCGAATTTGTTGAGTCTTTATTGTAGTCATGAATGTTAATCTGAGAAAATTCACCATAAATACTTCTTGGACGATATACCGTCAGAATTATTTTATCAAATGATGCGCTGTTTAACGTTTGTAAAACTCATCGAAGACACTAACCCTCCGAAATTGGCGGTTTCAAAATGATGCTATCTTGACCTTAAATTACTGTTTTTAAACATTTGACCTATACATATTGGTCATATACAATTGGTCATACAACAAAAATCAAATTCTCATCAAAATCGATCAGGACCTGCTAGAGTCGAATGGAAATCGTCATTTTTCATAAATTTCTCTCTACATTCGGAAAGTGTTATCCTCGTTATTAATCATATTACGTTTTCGTCTCAACTCGACGCATTCCCAAAATAAAAACTTGTTTTAATCCACCTAGTGGTGCAATTGTGCTTTTCTCATTTGTCCAGACTACGATTCCATGACTGGTTATGTTCAATACAATGGTGGAAATAAATATTACATGTTCAGTACGATTTGCACATACATACAACGGATCAACAGCCACGATCTTGAGATACTATGTGATACTGAAACATCGCTTGAGATGGAGATCCAGGTCCTGCCGAAAATTTTCAACTTGTTAAGAAATTTTAAACTAGTTTTAATTTTAAAGTAGCAACCCCTCACTGCATACTTCCTCCGGGCCGGTATGATTGACGATTTTTGGAGTGATTGAGTAACTTTTCTATATGAGAAAGACAAAAATGTACCAAAGTCCAGAAAGGTAATTTTTGTCAAACATTATTTTTTTCGAGTTTACATAAAATCTGAATTTTTCATGCATTTTAAAGTCCTTTAGCATCAAAAATACAAATTTGATTTTGCAAATTTTTCATTTCGGTTTATATGGGAATTTGATGTGTGATTGCACTCTTCAACTCGTAACTCTGGAACCGGCAGTCCAATTAATAAAAAATCAATTGCAGCGGATGCAATTGAGACTAACTTTGTGCAAATCGGTCCAGCCATCTCTGAGAAACCGAGGTCACATTTTTTCCACATACACACATACACACAGACATTTTCCGATCTCGACGAACTCAGTCGATTGGCATATGACACTCGGCTCTCCAGGTCGGGATTAGATTGACGAATTTTAGAGTGAATGAGAAAGGCAAAAACATTTTTAGCAAATGTTGAAAGTTATGCATTTTTTTGGTGAGCAGTTCTATGTTTCATAGACATTAAATCAATTTTATCTACGCTTCCTATTAAATAAAGACCCTTATTACAGTACATTTTTACAAAAACGAGCTCAATTTGAAAATAAATCTGAGAATCATGATTGATTACAGAACTCTGGAATTTTCCATTGGAATGTTTTCAGGCAGGAATTTGATATTGATGCTATTAGACAACTGTGAAATCAAGACCAATAGATCAGTTACATATCAGGACCCCATTCCGACAATTTATCAGAAGTCCTCATGACGTTTACAACAGCAGGTTATCAATCTACGGATCAGAAAATTTTTATTGTAGTATTGAATTAAATCAGTCTGCATCAATAAATTTTCAACTTCAATCCAACATTTTTTTTTTGTGTGGTGGGGGGGGGGGGGGGTTGTATGGTGTTAAACCCCAAAATCTTCTCTTGGCTACGCCGTTGCTTGGAGTTATTTATTTCGCTTTTCATTTTCCGATATGTTTCAGATCGATCCGATGGTAATTGGTTAGAAAAATTGCAGTCAGAAGGTTCGCAAAAATGAACATTTTTGTACTGATAAGTTATCAAGTTCCTTCCAGACAACTTGGAAGTGTTCGGTGATTATTTCTAGCGGTTGTAGATAGTAAAATGAAATACAAAATTCGTTTTATCGAAATAATGTTTAGCTTATTTCAATGGATTATTACTATATTGAACAATAAATAGGCGACAAAGAGTAATCAACAAACAACAAGCCATAACTTTTAAAGTATTCAAAATAGATATTTAAAGTCTTTAGTAAAGTTATTCGCAAAAGAAAAAGCTACAAATTTGCTGAAGACATCATTTCGATATAATCACTTCCAAGAAAATTTGTGAAAATATCTCACTCATAAGGAGATTAATCAGCAAAAGCATAATACCAAAAGAAAGGGCATATTACTTCCATTATTTTCTCCGAAGATACTATTGACTTAAAATAAGCCGTTTTGGCGTTAATAATAGATTACATGTTTTTGGTCATATTTCTGGCAATGGGAAATGATAAAAATCTTTCGTCCGCATTTAATGTTAAATATCTCTTTTGATAATAGTCCGATTTCAACAATCTATAGCTTGTTCGAATGGTATTCGTTAAAGCTGTCTTAAAGCATATAAATTGTTAATCTATATTGTCAATTTCGGCAGATAATTTAAAAAAAACTGCAAAAACGCCATTTTTACGCATTCAAACATTAATATCTTAGAAACTAAACATCAGAATCAAAAAAAAATTAATAGCGTTCATACTGTTTTTTAGTTCTTTCATTTAAAATTGGTTAGGATAAGATCGGTTCAGCCATTGCTGAGAAACACGAATGAGAATTTGTCCGTTACATACACACACACACAGACACACACACACACACAGACACACACACAGACATTGTCCCAAATCGTCGAGCTGAGTCGATTGGTATATAAGACTCGGCCCTCCAGGCCTCGGAAAAAATCTTGAAAGTTTGAGCGAATTCTATACATTTCTTTTATAAGAAATGTAAAAACGTCAAATGCGCATAAAAACCGATTCTGATGTACTAGAGACAAGCGAAAAACGCCATTTTTCATCATTTTCCTTCTATTTTCCGAAAAATAATATGCGGACTAAGCCCACTTAAGTTGTTTTATTTTGTAGAACAGTGTTATTTTTTATGAATATCATAAAATGTCAAAAGGTTATTTAACAAAAACGTAAATGACTTATACCCCATTGGCCGTAGCTATACACTTTCTTCAGCAAAATTACGCCCTTGAATTCGGCTCAACTATATAAAGTGTTTTCTGTACTTTTAAAATTTTGTAGATACCCAGTTTTGAAGAAAAAATACTGAAAAACACCAAGAATTTCACTTTTTACTAAGTTTTAATGGCCCTGCCGCTCTTATAATTCCAAATTTGTACAAACTAACTAACCAAACTTCTCCGTTTGGATCTCCAGAAAAATTAAAAATGCTGAAAAAAAATCTAAGACAGTTCAGGACCACTTCAACACGCATAAATTTGAAATTTTATCCAAAATCGGCCCATTTTTCAAAAAATCAAAAGTCGCCACCAGTAGGAAGCGTTTTAGCAAACTCACTCCGAAGAAGAAACTGGTCCCAATACCCTAACCTTTCATTTAAGAAGTGAGCCCGATGACTTTTTTAACATGATGTCATTTTGGGACACCCTACTGTACATGTTTATTAGTCAAATGTATTTCAAACTAGACATTTCTCTGCAATTTTATTCATTTCATAACTTATTCAGATTTTGTCAGAACTACCATTTTCGATGTTTCAGGTGGTAAAAATGAAAAGTCCTGATATTAATGATAATTCATTGCGACTGGCTTTATTGTGATTCATTTTGAAATAGCCGATGATAAAATATTGTTACTCAAACATGTTTGCATTTGCATATTGTCAAAATACAAAAATTGTGTAATATATATATTCGTTCGTTGAAAGTGCCATGAAATTATTTATTTTATTTAGAAATTATTTATTTGATTAAGGAGCGGTTTATTTATTGTGGTCGGTTAAATGGCATCTAGGGACAACCCGTAGACTATCAATCGATGCATTATGAATACAATAAAATTGACGTGTTACCCACAAATAAATTAATTGTGCATAGAAAAATTCAACAACCGTATAAGGAATCAAATTATTATGTTCTTTTTAAGTTCCTGGCTATGAAACGGCTGAATACATCAGCGTCTGATATATCTTGCCTTCTAGTTCAGAACCCATCATTATTCATTGCAGAACTGGATTTGTACTATATCAGAATTGTAGATTGTTTATTCATATTGGTAACTAAGTGTATTGCTGCTTTTTTTATCTTAAATACGTTTATTTAGGCCCAAATGCTGTAGCTTAACGAGGCCGATAATTCATTTTTTTTAAATTACATGTCACATGTTAGTGGTGGAAGGGAAAGCCGTATTTAGGGGCGGCTTGCTCCCCTCTTATGTAAATAACGGAAAAAGGTAGGAAGTGGGATACATATCGTGTAAGTGACATCGTCGTTTGCTGATTGATGATTGTGGCGGATATGCACACTTTGTTGTAGTGTTGTAGTTTCCAGCCTGTAATCGCAGGGGCGAAGGGAGGGTCGATATTTCGGATAATTATTGGCACTCCGATACTGTCATGATGTTCTCTATATCATCTACATGTGAGGTATGCCATGATATTCTGGATAGACGGTTATCAACTAGGGTATGCACCGAAGACTCGTGTAGCAATGCCATATTGTAGATACAGGGACAGGTTGGTGAGATTCTACTGTGAATGAGAGAGGGGAAAATGTATTAAACTTGGACATCAATAGTTTTCAAAAAGATATAGATAAGAAAAATATAGGGGTGGTCACGGCTTGCCAAGACGTCCCGGACTGGCACGTAGAGTCATCTACCTCGGGCCCGAAGGGACCTGGCAACACGGTACTCTGCGCACAGCCAAACAACATGCTCGATGTCGTGATGTTGATACCTTCGGGATAATGGAATGTAGCCACCGTCCCAGATGCCCATTGCTCCATGAGGTTTTCCAACTATCAAGCGTCCTCTGACGAGAGATACTGAAAAATTCATTGAAGCAAATGGGTCTTTCGTAAGTGTCGCCTTCTAATGCGCCCACCTTGGCTATAGAGTCCGCCTTCTCATTGCCCGCAATAGAACAATGTGACGGGACCCAAACCAAGGTAATCTGGTAAGATTTTTCAGATAAAGCACTCAGATATTCCCGTGTTTTCCCCAGGAAATACGGTGAGTGCTTTCCAGGCTTCGTCGCACGGATGGCCTCAATGGAACTGAGACTATCCGAAACCATGAAGTAATGGTCTGAGGGCAGGGTGTCAATGATCCCGAGAGTATACTGAATGGCAGCTAATTCTGCGATGTAAATTGAAGCAGGATCATTGAGTTTGAATGAGGCAGCAAGATTTTCGTTGAAGATACCGAAGCCTGTGGACCCGTCGAGAATTGATCCGTCAGTGGAGAACATTTTGGCGCATTCGACTTGACGATATTTGTTATAGAAAATGTTTGGGACCACTTGTGGGCGAATATGATCCGGAATTCCACAAATCTCTTCCTTCATGGATGTATCGAAAAATACAGTTGGATCAGAAGTATCTAAGAGATGAGCACGGTTGACGTTATACGTAGATGAATTGATGTTCTGTGCCATGTAATCGAAGTACAAGGACATGAATCGGGTCTGAGAATTAAGCTCGACAAGCCTTTCGCAATTTGCAATCACCAATGGGTTCAGAATATCGCATCGAATGAGCAATCGATATGAGAGGTCCCAGAATCGATTTTTCAGCGGAAAAACACCCGCCAGCACTTCGAGACTCATCATATGGGTCAAGTGCATGTAACCCAAGGCAATGCGCAAGCAACGATACTGGATTAGCTCCAGTTTGATGAAGTGTATGTTCGCAGCGGAGCGAAAGCTGAAACATCCGTACTCCATCACTGATAATATCGTTGTTTGGTACAGCCTGATTAGATCTCCTGGATGGGCACCCCACCATGTTCCATGTTGTTGTACGGAGAAAGTTGATCCTTTGTTGGCACTTCTGTTTCAGATACCTAATGTGACATCTCCAGGTACCTTTAGAGTCGAACCATATCCCGAGATATTTGAATGTTGAAGCCTGAGCAATAGTTTGATCCATTAATTGAAGCTGTAGTTGCGCTGGTTCACGCTTTCTAGAAAATACGACTAGCTCAGTTTTCTCCGTGGAGAACTCGATACCCAGCTGGGGAGCCCAAGCAGACAAATTGTCCAAGCTATCTTGCAGTGGTCCTTGCAAGTCGACGGCTTTAGGACCTGTAATAGAGACCACACCGTCATCTGCAAGCTGCCTTAGCGTGCAGGAATTGACAAGACATTCGTCAATGTTATTCATGTAAAAATTGTAGAGGAGAGGGCTTGGACATGAACATGATAAATCGCCATGCGAGAAATGCATTTGTTTTTCAGACAGCAAGTTTAGAAAAAAGTTATTTAAAATTGGTGAAAGACCATGCTGGTGCAACTTCTCAAGAATGTTGATAGAAACTAAATCGAAAGCCCCCTTAATATCCAAGAATACTGATGTCATCTGCTCTTTGTTAGCATGCGCCATTTGAATTTCTGTTGAGAGCAACGCAAGGCAATCGTTCGTCCTTTTGCCTTTGCGGAAGCCAAGGTATCTGACAGTAAGCCATTTGTTTCGACCCAATTATCGAGGCAAAACAAGATCATTTTCTCGAATAACTTCCGGATACAGGATAGCATTGAAATCGGAGGCTGGTTTTCCTGGTTTTTGGATGGCAATGACCTTCACTTGTCTCCAATCGTGTGGGACAATGTTAGCCTCAAGAAACTTATTAAATAAGTTCAACAAGCGTCTCTTGGCAGAGTCTGGTAGATTCTTCAACAAGTTGAATTTGATTCTGTCTGGCCCTGGAGCTTTATTGTTACACGACAAAAGAGCAAGTGAGAACTCCACCATCGAAAACGGTGTTTCGTTCGCGGTATTGTAAGGCGACGCGGGACGGTAGATTTTCTGTGCCGGGGCGGAATCCGGACAAACCTTCTTGGCGAAATCGAATATCCAACGGTTTGAATATTCCACGCTCTCGTTATTACTGTTTCGGTTTTGCATGCGTCTATGTTTCTCTTGTTAACCCGTCGACAAACCGGCGCCAGTAACTGCGTTTCTTAACTTTCATTAAATTTTTCATTCGCTTTTCTAATATCGCGTACACTCGATAACTAGCAACTAACCCGTCGTTCCGGAATCTTTTATACGCGGCAGCTTTCTCCGCGTGCACGTCTGAGCACTCTTTGTCCCACCACGGGTTGGGAGAACGTTTTTGGGTGTTCACGTCGGGTACTCGTTTCGTCTGAGTTTGAATCGCGGTATCGAGAATCGAGTTGGACAAAAACTTATATTCTTCCTCTGGGGGAAGTACCTGTGTTGAATCGATAGTTTTGGATATCTCAGCAGCGTAGCTCTTCCAATCAATGTTTCGTGTGAGGTCATAGGGAACATTGATTGGTGCCGATGGTCTTGAACCAGTGGTGATTGCAATTACAATTGGTAGGTGGTCACCACCGTGGGGATATTACCTTTCACTTGCAATATAACCGTAGTGATGTTGAGCATAAAGATATGTCCAGTGCACTTGCTTGCGCAGGTGTTCTAGGAATCCGTGTCATTTCCCCTGTGTTCAGAATTGTCATATTGAAGTGGTCACAAAGGTCTTGAATTGTCGAAGATCGATTATCGTCGTACAGACAGCCCCACCCCGTACCGTGAGGGTTAAAGTCTCCAAGAAGCAGGTAAGGCGAGGGAAGGTGTTCAATCACGTTGGAGTATCTTCGATATCCCATCATGGCCCTAGGAGGAATGTAAATAGAAGCAATGCAAAGATCTTTGCCTTTGATTGTTGTTTGACGAGCGACAACTTCAATGCCTGGCGTCGAAGGGAGGTTGATTCGATTGAAGGAGTAGCACTTTTTGATCCCTAAAAGTACCCCTCAATATGAGTCTTCTCGATCCAAGCGGATGATGTCAAAATCGTGGTAGTTGAAGTTTATATTAGAAGTTAGCCATGTTTCACATAGGGAAAATGCATCACAATGATTGTAATTTAGCAAGTGTTTTAATGAATCAATTTTGGGGATAATACTTCTGCAGTTCCACTGTAAAACAGTGATCAGATCCGTGATTCCGTCTAATAAGTTAGCCATCGAAGGATACGATCGCTGTAAGGAGGGGCCATTGTTCAGTCAACTGTTTTAAAAATGTTCTTACTGTTGGTAGAATAGCAACCAGCAAGCTTTTCAGAGGATCGGTAATGTTGAAAGCTGTGAATATCCAGTCCACAATGTCAGAAAATTTAAGGAATCCCGTTTTAGGTTGAGTTTCTGACTGTAAAATTGGAGCACTTGTGATTTTTGGTGCCCCGGGGAGTGCTGGGAACTCCTGGTTGTATCTCAATTTCCCAAAACCAGGAGGTATTATCTTCGGATTTGTACCAGCACTTCCAGTTGATGAATTATTTTTTATTTTGAACCCTTGTTTGGGATAACCTAGAACCCTTAGAGTTTCCAAGCAGAGCCAAAGAATGCCCCTCACAAGGGTCGTTAGAGGCGTTATCGTCAATTGGCAAGAGAGCGAATGGGTTGTCGGAGATAAGTGGAACAGCTCTTTTAAGCATTTCTGCGTAAGAGCGTCTGGAGCGATCTTTGGCGGATCGCTTCAATTTATCCGCGCGAAGTTTGTACGTTGGGCATGTCAAAAGTGCATGCGGATTCTCCCCACAGTAAACACACTTCTCAGCGGGCCTACTGCAAGTATCATCCGCATGGCGTTCCCCACATTTACTGCACCGTTGCTTGTTGCTACAGTAGGTGGCCGTGTGACCTAGCTGCTTGCAATTGGAACAATTCATGACCCGCGGTACAAACAGGCGTACAGGTAGACGAGCTCCTCCCACTTCAACGTAGCTCGGAAGTGCAGATCCGGCGAAGGTTACGCGAAACGAGTCTGATGGATAGTAATTCCCATCTTCGATGGACTTTGAGTGTGATTGCTTGCACTCCAAAATCTTAACTGATTTAAGGTTAGGGTCCTTAAAGGGGCCAGCCCTATCATTCATCAAATCATCGACAGTTAGACCCGTATCACTTACCACACCGTCGATCTCCACATCACGAGAAGGGATGTAGACGCGATACTCCAGCGTAAAGAGGCTATTGCTAACGATATCATTGGCTTGTTTCAAGTTAGTAACGACTACGCGCAGTTTATCTGACTGAACCTTTTTAATCCGAGTAACGTTTGTCAGCTCCACGCAAAAGTTATGCTGTTTAACGGTTTATTTTTGGGCCGAAAGTATACCACCCAAGGACAAGCGGATCCAGCCTGGTAAACCTTGACTCGGGGGGGGGGGGGGGGCTGTGAGACATTGGGGGAAAGTGGATCGACCATAACATCATCTGTCTCCGAATCAGATACACGTTCTTCTTCCCCATAATATTCGTCTTCTGAGGGTGATCCTTTTGTTTGTTCCATTTTGTTGCGGGAGCAACACGCTCGACCGCACTATTTAATTTAAATCAAAATAAAAAATCAAAAACAATAATAAAAAAAATCGATAAGAAAAATAAAAAACCACGAGCTGGTAGGTGAATTGATCCTTCGTTTGTTTTATCCGTCACCCGCGAGACCTTCACACAGTAGAGAGCTGATATAGCTCGTCTAAACAAAGCTGTCTTTCAGGCAAGAAAATTGTTTAGTAACGCATTTCACTGCACTACCTTCACCGATATCGCAGGTAATAATTATCACTCGCGAGACTATTTATTAGTAGTGTTTATTGCAGCCTCTGCCACAGCAAGCACCTTCGTACTGCCGAAAAAACTAAACCACACCGGAGAGAACAAAAAGCACTTGTTTCTCGGTACAACGTTCGGTTACGAATGAAGTGTATTGCTGCTGATTAGGGTTCGCAGTACCGACCCTTTTTGGTGAGAACCGGTACTACGGTACTGAAGCCCTCAGTACCGGTTGTACCGGCAAAGTACCGGTACTCGAACATTAAAAAAAAATCGAATACAGCTTCAAAGTGAAATCGAATGCTCAAACTGAATACCTTATTCTCAGATGATTGATTTGTGCTGATCAAAAAAACATGTTTATTGTTTTTAATTGCTTCGGAATGATATGACTCATTTCACAGAAGATATTTTTCGTATGCGGCACTTTCTTTTATTTTAAAATCTAGGCCACTTTGATATCACTAACTGCTAAGCGGTGCGACTTTCGTCGACTTCAACAGATGGTAAATGTAAGAAACCCTATTAATAACAGTAAATCAAAGCGAGAATGGCAGTAAATCCGAGCAGGTTGCTCGCATTTCCTCTCTTGCTTTTCTGTAAATTGGTTTTGATCTTTATGTCATTTGCCTACTATTCTCTTATGCATACCAAGGCTCCTTGCTTTTCCGTAAAGTATTGAGTTTTCCAGAATTCTCCGATCACCAATAATTGCCCCATTTGAAGCAGTTCACCAACTCTAAAATTATTAGCTACTAACTCGCTGTTCGTTCTTTTATAGATAATGGTTTAAGATCAAACCAAATACAGACATGATATAGACCATAGTCTTATTACGCGCCACCCAGTGAATAATGAAAACCAGAATGTCGCTAATAAACACAATAATAGCAAATTTTTACGACTCTTACGCTAGATGTGAATATTTGGAAATTTAGTACAAAATCGTTAAATTTTAATTTCGACAAAATAAAGCAAGAATTTAAACATACCGTTCAGTACAACGGGAGCTAGTAATGTTTTACTTCTACAATTATTATGATCGCCCCACCTCATTCCCCTACAAAGGCTCAACAATTTATCTAGAAGACAATTAATATAATTAAAAGTCATCTTGTAGACCGATATTTTGAAACAGGTCCCCCTAGAGAGTCCACATATTTTTCATAAAAAATTGTATGGTACCGAAAATACCGGTACTGGCTTTTGTTCAGTACCGGTATTACGGTACCAAAAATGGGTCGGTATTCCCGGGATTTTCTGTACCGGTATTACCGGTACCACAACCCTACTGCTGATCGTATGCGCAATTATAATATTACATAAATAGGAATGGTTAGGGAATCAAAACATAAACATAATTCGAAACACAAAATAAAAGTAGGGGAATTATGGTTAAAACCGACACCTTAAGATTAACATTTTTTCTAAGTTGCCACAAAACCAATTTTGTTTGTATGCAGAATTCTTCTTCAGAAAATTCTTAACAAGACTTAATTTTTTCAGCGCTTCAAAAAATTAATTTCATTAAAAATAATTGGTTGTAAAACTTGGAAAACAAAGTGACTTTTTGTAGGCACTGCGGGTAAAACCGACACCCTATAGGGGTAAGATCGACACCCCCTTTAATTTATTTTCTCTCCACTTTATTAATTTTTTTTATCTTTATTAAAAATGAGATATATGCGTGATTAATAAAGTGTGAGTATGTATGATGCAAATATATGCTTTTTATTGCTTCATCGTGTAGTGAAGGGAAGAAAGTTCGAAAGCGTAGTACTATAAATAAGAGTATTTTATGCTATAGGATTATTTATTGATATGAGTATTTCCAAATAATCCTTGCGCACATCATTGCAACCACCAGTGTCATTTTATTTCGTAAAAGAAGATTTGCAAGCGTTCTACGTTCTGCTAATTGGATTCATTCACTTATAAGTGACACACACACTTTTTAGTAAAACTATCTGTTTTAGATTTGATTTTCCGGACTCTGATCATCAACGATCTATTGGGGTATACATAAGATCATTGTCTCATTGTGATAAAGTTCGTCTATGACAAACCAAGAGAACACTAGAAATTCGGTTTGAGGAGCTTTTTGCAGAAATAGCAAAAGCTTCGATAGAATCAGATAAGCAAAAATTCCAATTTTTGATTTTTAAAGGGACTTCTGTGTATTTCTATGTATTTCTGCTAATACTATAGTGTTCTAATAGGCTAATTGAAGTGTCACAAAGATCCCCAGTATTTTGAAATGAATCGCAAGTATACACAACCATCTTAACAGCGTGTCGGTTTTACCCTAACCACAGGGTGTCGGTTTTACCCCAACAGCGCACATTTTTTTATAAAAGCGATTAAAAATATTGAATTTCTCAAATTCGTCTTCAATACACCTAGTAGATCATAGGACAGACCGATAATAATAGTTACTGAAAAATGTGGTGATTTGAAAAGCTTTTGTTCGGTTAAAACCTTAAAATCTACCAACGAAATTTAACATCCAGATGAATATGAACGCTGCTGTCGTATGTTTTGTTTATTTTTATGACATTCGTAAATCCAATTTTTCTTCAAATGCTCTAAACAAACGTACTAATAATAATGTATCATTATGAAATGAATAAAAATTTGATTTTTAGGAAATGTTGTAGGGTGTCGGTTTTACCCACAGTGTCGGTTTTTCCCACAATTCCCCTATACACGCATACAAGAAAAACATAATGGTTTTAGCATTTGAATTCGATGTATTGTTCATGCGCGTAGCAAACAATCAGGGGTTAGCGTGTGATGTTGCACGAGTGTTATAATGCCACTGAGCATTGACGACCAAGTAATGTTTTCAACGAGTGTCAGTAAAAAACAATCGTTTTGAAATAACATCAACAAGTAGCAATTTGCAAGTAGACCGCGACCATCAGACTACATTGCTTGTAACTCGTTGTTTACAAAATAGGGCGCTGTTGAGTTTAATACTGTCATTTGTGCAAGTATGAACTCTATCGAAATGTTTGAGATTGTTTCGCAATCAGTTCGAGAGCGAAACCACAGATGCATTTGCACTCCAGAAAAATTGTGTTGGGTGTGGATACTTCTGCCGGGATTCCTATAACCGTCGGAGGTTGCCAATATGGCTAAAGAAACTTTGAATGCCCTGTATTGGCGTAGAATTACAATAGACCTTTCTCGTCAAAAAATTTTATATGATAGGATGCTTCCTATTTTATCCCCAATTCGTTACTGCCGATTGCCGCGATGATTTGGTACCTCTAACTATTGAAAAAATCAAAAATAGTGCAAGCTGCTCATTTAACCCCATATTCTGAATAACTATCTTGCCTTGTTTCCACGCATTTTTACACCATTTGGATGAATTTCCTGTGGTGAATACTAAAAGGATGCCAGATCTGCATATATATTAGTAAATCTGCAGATTTTGCATTTTCACTGCAGATGTTTTGCAGATTACAAATATTTAGCAGAACAAAGCCTATGCCATTCAATTTATACACAAGCCTTCAACATTTTTGATCATTTAAAATATATACATACTACATTTCTATGTCAAATTTATTGAAGATTTTTGTAGCAATCTGCAGACTTTTATATTTTCACTGCAGGCTATTGTTTGAATAGACCTGGCATCACTGATGCTGAAATGATTCATTCATATACCTGTCAAAAACATAGAGCATTGCATGAAAATGTATAACCTCACTTTTCTGACAGTTCAGTGTGCTTGTTTACCTAAGACTTGTTTACATGGACTTTTAAAATTTACATTACTTGTATACTTTCGATGCTCTTTGAAAGACTATCAACTCAAGAGGGATGAGGATTGGAACAATGGGAACCTGGTGCCACATTATGCAACCAATTAGAATCGACCTTTTCACACAAGCTTGAATACAATAAACCTTTCGTTTCGAGATGCGTAATGTCACCCCTGGTTCATACATTGACCAAGCGGCGCTCGATGCAAAACCCGGTGACATATGCTGAATCGTAAGATCAAGCATTGGGCTATAAAACGATTGCTTTCTGGGTGATGGATAAGGATTTGTACACATTTGTTT
This sequence comes from Topomyia yanbarensis, assembly GCF_030247195.1. NCBI lineage: Eukaryota > Metazoa > Arthropoda > Insecta > Diptera > Culicidae > Topomyia > Topomyia yanbarensis. Next base: position 116,439,669 of record NC_080670.1, read on the forward strand.
GTTTGCTCGTGGGTTAAGTCCTAACAAGATGATCCGATTTATTACTCATTTTTAGGTGGTGAAGTTTACCTGAACTTTATAGGTAACGAATTCGGTCGATGATAAGTTGTTGAAATGATCGTTCAATGCCCATACCGAAAAACGTTTCCATTGGTCAGAATGCCTACCAGCGTATGATAGCTGCAAACATGAGTACAAGGTTATCGCTTTCGAATGGAACAATTATTTATTATTCGTGTTCAAGTTCCATTTCAGCAAAAGTTTCGTCGATTGACGATTATCGCATTGTCGTTGATTTAGCCGGCAAATGCAAAACAGTGCTCGGCACTGACGATAAGGAGTAAGAAGGATTTGATAGGAGTGATAAGAATGCAGAGCAGGGAGGAGAAATTATATGTAAATTTATATTATATCCCGAGTTGCCATCATTTTTGCACCGCAATAAAGCTTTCTGCAACTGCTGTCGTGTTCAAATTGGCAGGAAATAACTAGGCAGCGAATGATAAATTGCATAGTCAATTTATTTACTTTTTCGGAAGGATAAGTAATTAGTATGTTGTGAATATATATGTGTCGCCGATGCCGTGTGTTATGGTGGTACCGGACGGAATCGTTGGTCAGCAGAACGTCCTTGTCGTACTGGTCATAGATGCGACGTTTTTTCTCATCTGATAGCACTTGACATGTTTCGGAGATCTGTCTTAACGCTCTCTACTTAGCGCAGGATACGCGAAACCGCTGCTAGCTTTCGAAAGAAAATTCCTAGCTGCTGCTACTCTATCAGTCTCTCTCTCTCTCTCTCTCTCTCTCTCTCTCTCTCTCTCTCTCGACTGAGGACTACAATTTCGGTCGACTAAATTGTGCTATGAAAATTGTACTTCCTGGAATTTCACCTAACGAGATCAATTCATTGTGAGGAATTTCGCTGCGTTCCAATATTGCTTGCCTCTGTAGGTGATGATGTGTGTGGATTCACTTCGGCAGCCAGGTCTTATGTTTTGGGTAATTTTGCTATCTTATTCTGCTGAATAAATCATCTTGGTAAAGCCTCTTCGTTATACTATGGTCACTTTAAAAACGCATTGCTATTTAATCTTGTAGCTCTTGGCAAGTCAGTCCTGGCACTGTTCTCGACTAATCCTGGCACTATACCGCTGACGTTGCACTTATTACAGTGATCAAACTTGGCGAGAGCGGCAGTGGTTTCGTCGGAATTGTTCACTCGACAAGCAGGAAGTGCAAGGACTCTGCTACTTATTCCTGAGCCCCTCGTTGAAACCTTCGTCCTGTCGGAGTGTTAGCTTCGTCCGATACCGGAGCGTATTGCTGAACCGAAGCAGTCTGCTACTGGCGCTGCTTCCTTCGAATCGGAATCGCTGAATATTCCCGTTAGCCGAATGTCCAACGTGGCCGAAGGCAAACCGATTGCAGCAACACCACCAACCGTAGCTGAAATTTTGGCCTTTAATCCAAGTCCCTGCCATTGACATAGCGACAGACGAGTGCGGCGCAGGTTGGACCATCGGTTGACTCGGTGCCGGATAGGGCGAAACAGCTGCAACAGGAGCGGACCTAGTATGAGGTGTAAAGGTCATCAATTGCCATAGATCACCAAAATGCTCCGCGACTAACATTGTGAACAAAACAAACCAAACGAAATTGATCGCAACAACGATAAAATAATCTAAATTCTACCCAAACATTTGAAAATGAGAAAAAGGCAAAAGAAGTTTTGGTCGAATTCATTATAATTCTATTTAAAAATTGAACACTGTTTTATTTAGTTTGATTGCACATATTCTTTACATCAGACACACCCCTTAATTCATTGAGTACGTATTTCACTGCCTTTATAATCCTTTTGGAATCAGTTACAATAATCCTTTATAATCATTTTATAATAAGTGTATTGCTAGTTAGGACTATTATATCAGCCGGGCTCTTTTATAATTTGTTATAAAATCATTATCAAAATTCTTCATAATCCAATGTTGCGTTATGTTTATGTAAATGGCCAGATAGATAGTTTTTAACTGGGACGGAACGTGTGGATACGAAAAAACCTAATGTCAATTGTAGCCAGGGGGAGCTGTCAAATGCAGCCAAAGGGAACCGTCAAATGCAGTCAGGGGGGACTGTCGAATGTAGCCAGTCCATTTAAAATATGTGAGGAAGAAAGAGTGGCTATGCAAGACAAGAGATAAAATGAACAGAAAAAAGAAAAAGAAAACAATAATAGAGAACATCAAAATTCGATTTGTTTGCATTTGGCAGTAGGCCTTTTTTTCAAATGTTTGGCTAGAAATTCCTTGCTTCTTCAATGAATCACGTACAAGAAAAGTAAAAATGTTAAATTTAACGGAACAATGTATGATGCCGACATCAATTAAAAAATATAGCTGAGCGACCTTGTTGGGAAAGTGTTAACATTTGGCAGCGAACCAAACCAAGTTTCTCATACTATGATCGAATCTACAAAAATACCAAGATCATGTAAACAATCTCTCTGAACTGTCAAAAAAGTGAGGTTAAACATTATCATTCAATGTTCTCCACCGAGAGGTTCACTTTAGTTTGTTTACATAACCAATGAACTTTGTACCGCGACTCACCACTTCATTTGCCGCGTTGCCAACCAAAAATATACAAAACAGTGCTGCCCAAACACATATTTTGAGTCCCACCATTCTTGCAAAGGTGAAAAAAATACTCAACTTTCTTGCATTTTTCAAATTTAAAAAAATCATTAAAAAATCACGATAGCTCTAAAAAGTCTCATTTCAGCGGAAATATTCTTAAAAATGTGTAGTCTTTTGAATAAAAATAAGAAAAAAGGGGGTTAGGTCGGACGAGAAAGGTCTATTACAAGCAATTGCTCCATCAGACATCATAACAGAAAACTATCAAAACCGTAGCTCCCACTGATACTTGTTATAATTTTTTGTTATTTTAACTACTAACGAGAAATAACTTGTAACGCAAATTGCGTTCTGTTATAATCTTGTTTTGTCATTCTGATCGGGTAGGCTCATATTTTAGAAATAATTCCACATTCATTGCACTAGCCATTGTAATTGGGTCATTAAATGAGAAAAAAAAGTCGTTTTTTATTACTTACATCGATAAAGCTGATTTTCGTGATTGCAACAATATTTTTTTCCAACTCAGGAAACGTGAAAATAATATTAAAATTTAAAATAAAGGAATATGTTGACAGTCTGGATTTGACACTATAGGAAGGGTTTGACATATCGAATTTCACGACAAATGATGCCCTGTCAGAAAAAAATAAGGCATGTTTTCTCGGTTTTTCCACAGGGTTATTTTTATTTGACATAAACACCATACATTGCATACAGTTTTTTTTATTTTGGGTGTTGTCCTGATAGGCCAGATGTAAACAACCGCTGTTTTCCTATGTATGGTTGCCAAGTTTACATTAGATTTATTTTAAAAAACAAAAAAATCGTTTTTACGTATTACAACGAAATTTTTTTTGAAATCATGTTATATTATGTATATTGGACCTAAAATTTATCGAATGGAACGGAAAACTATATATAGCTTAATGACCCAATTCAGGAACCGGTATCCGGATCTATATAACATTCATTAGCAGCTGATGGGAACGTTGCACATTTCGTTTGAAGCTATGTTTGAGAAAACCGGTGCAGTCATCTCCGAGAAAATTAAGTGCTATTTTTGGTTTCAAACATAATCAAATGAACATTCACACTCATACACTGTCTTGGGGTAGCATAGACGATAGTTCCGAGAGTTGATTTGGAGAGTGCGCCAGGATATAGTGGGATTTGACACTGGGATTTGTTGAATCTATATAAAAGCTACATAAATCCGCAGGTTGCTCAATCAGTCAAGTTTGGACCGTCTAAAGCTCACTAGCCCAAGCCGAAGTGTCATATAAGGATTAATACCAGTGATCTTAATTCTGACATAGAACACGGCGGTAGAACACAGACGTGGAGAAAGATTTCATCGGAATGGTAATGCATACCGACAGCTACGCTGGTAACGATGTGCGTCACCTCGCCGAGTCGGCAAGTGAGCTAATGAGTGCCCTCCATCCCGTACCGTTAAATGAAGGATAGCCATAACCCTCGAATGCAAGTTACCATAGAGACCACATAGAGGCGACTACTTACTACGGGCGTAGATAGCGGCTTAGAGATGGGACCCAATAGGCGTTGGAGACAACAATTTAACTTTCCGGAGTTTGCGCTAATACACAGGGTGAATTTAAAAAAGTAATTTGTTAACCTTCCGGCAGTCGCGGTAGTGCTCTGAGTGCACGCAGCTGTGAAAATTTAGCGAAATCGTCTTAGGGCACCAGCGGGTGCTCGTTCATTGAGCCATTTGCGCTACTTCCGGAGGGTTAAACAACGATTCCAAAACGTTGATGTATGCACAAGTAGTTTTATCCTTGAAAATTGATATTACAGCATATGTCATAGAACAAAAAAGTTTTTATATGAAAATTTGTGAATCTAATGTTTGAACGTGTTCACTAGAGTGACTAGAAAGCCACCCCTGAGTCGATTTCTAGTCCCACCTGGAGTGTCTGCTCCAAATATGTGCCAAACCGGACAAATCTAGCTACGGGACCAACGCGTTAGAAGTTTGTAATTTACAAGAATAAAAACCCACTGACTTGCATTCTCACTACTAGGTGGCACTGTATGCATCAGTTGAGCACTGGAAATGAAAATAAGGCAGATAATTTTATTTGTCGAAAACTGCAAATCAATCCAACTTCATTGGAAAAAGTTATTAATTTTTTAATGAGTTGATCTATGAGTTAGTTTTGCATGGGCTCTAACAACACATGGTGGTGAATCAGTGATCGATTCCCACGAACTTAATATTTTTGCGAAATAATGGTTCGCTTTGGCTGAATAGTATGTTTGAAATACTTTTCGTACATGATATGAATAATCTTTTAACTAGAAAATTTTTGTTCTGCGCTTCACCAGATAGAGGGCGCAAACACTAACTTTTCAACGGAAAGAGATAGAAAGTCGTAGAATAAGCCTTTCCCAATAGTTCTTGTAAGCTTGTTCATATTAGGGATCATCCATAAATGACGTAGCATTATATGGGGGAGGGGGGAGTTTTGTATTTTGTGATGATGTGGGTTAGGCTCATCATCCTATATGACACTCGACCCCCCGGGCCTCGGTTAAAAGGTCGATTTTTACAGTGATTGCATAGCCTTTCTTTTTATGAGAAAGGCAAAAAGCGGTCGGATTTGGCATCCGCTTCACCAACTCAAGGTGGAGTAGTCTACTCGAGGCCTTTGCGACATCGACATTCAGTTATTGACGTTATCTTCTGTCGCCCCGGGCTGGTTGGAAGTTTAAATTGGAGAGTGTGCGAGGGGTACACCTACTGTAACCACCAAGCGATCCGGTACATTATCGGAAGCAATAGACAGTCGGAAGCGCGTGTGATCCAATCAAACTAGCAGAGGTGGAAAACAACAAAGTTCGACAAGCGAGTCTTCGTCGAGGCGTTGAGGCGTGAGTGCAATCACATTGACTTCAGTGCAGATGAAGTGACAACGGCATTGGCAAGAGAGTGCGATGCAACCATGCCAAGAGAAGGTAAAGCAAAGTACAGTCGCCCCCCAGGTTTCTGGTGGAATTCGGCGACTGCCGACCTACGTGTATTCTACCACCGAGCCCGGAGGAAGATGCAGAGAGCCCGAAACGTCGCGGAAAGAGAGGCTTAAAGACCAGCGCACAAGGCGGCAAGAGCGGCACTTAACAAGGCAATCAAGCTCATTAAGAAAGCCTGCCTAGAAGAGCCTTACCGCAACGCCAATTCAAATCCGTGGGGCGATGCCAATAGAGTTGTTATGGCGAGGATAAGAGGACCGGCAGTACCACCTGATAGGTGCCCGGAGAGGATGAGAGTCATCGTAGAAGCGCTATTTCCACAGCAGGAGCAGCCCACGCCATACGGAACGCAGTATGACTACGAAGAAGAAGCTCGGGTAATCAACGAGGAGCTGATGGTAGTGACAAAAGTCTTGAGAACCACGTAGGCCCTGGGACTAGACGGTATCCCCAACGTAGCTCTAAAAACAGAAATCCTATCGAACCCCGATATGTTTAGGACCGCGTTGCAAAACTGCATCGACGATGGTGACTTCCCCGACATCTGGAAGTGACAAAAGCTAGTGCTGTTGTCGAAACCAGGCAAGCCTCCTGGAGATCCTTCAGCAAATACAGTGATTGCATAGCCTTTCTTTATATGAGAAAGGCAAAAAGCGGTCGGATTTACCCCACAATTTAGAGGTCAGCATATCCACTGCATGGATCATGTCCTTCTGATTATTTCAAAAGCATTGTATCATTTTGTAGCAGAACTGGGCTTCCGCTCATTAACGGCAGTGATGCAAATGTTCAGTGCATAAGTAATACAAATGTCCACATTCTGAATTTGGGAAACCGACCAACTTTTGCATGGTCTGGGAAAGAGGAGGTAATAGACATAACGCTTAGCTCTGAAATACTTTCGCATGAGCTGGGAAATTGGCATGTTCCAAATGAAATTCAACCCTCTCTATCCGATCATAATCACGTCAGATTTACAACCCCAATTTTGATTCCTTCCAAAATATTTTCTTGCATTCTTTAGCTAAAAATAATTGACACGTATTTTTTTTGTTTTGGCTGAATATGATATTTTTTCAGGTTATTAGTTTTTGAACTTTTGAAGTTTAAAAAATTGAACATTTTTCAATCACTGATATCACTCGGAAACGATTCGATATATGGAAAAAAGGTTAAATAAAAAAAGTTGCGTTTTCAAATGAGCTTACCGAAAAAAAATTTCAAAAAAATATTTTTTGTTATATAACTTAAGAAATTTGCAATTATATGAAACAAATTGATTTTTTAAAGTGAACCAAATTTTTTTTTGCTATTTTTTTTTAAATATTAAGAATCATGTTAAGCAGATTGTGTCAAAAATTGGGAGTGGATATCAAAATAATTTGCGAGATATTTCAATTATAAACTTAAAGCAAGGGCAATTTTACACTAAACGCCCAGTAATAGGCCTGTTATAATTGAAATATCTCGCAAAATACTTCGAATTCTATTCAGAAATTATACATAGTCTTCTTAATATACTTATGTTATCAAAAAACTTTGTTTTCAGGGCGACTTAAAAAAATTATTTGGTTCTAACACTTCCACCAAAAAAGTCACATATTTACAGACTACGAGTCATTCCACATCAGATTTGCAACTTTAATTTTTATTCCCTCCAATTTCTTTTTGCTTTATTTAGCTAAAAAATATTGACACGAATTTTAAGCTTTGGCTGAATTTTAGATGTTTTTCAACTTATGAGTATTGGAACCTTATAAAATATTTTATTAAATTTCATAAATTTAATAAAATTGAACATTTTTCATTCCCCGATAACTTAGAAACTATTTGATTAGTGGAAAAAACCATTAAATAATAAAAGTTGCGTTTTCGCATGATCTCACCGGATTTTTTTTTTTGAAATATTTGTTTTTGTTATGTAATTTATGTATTCTGCAAATGTTACAAGCAAACATTTTTTTAGCGCGGCGCAGAAAAAATTTTTTTTTTAATTTTTTTCAAAAAAATTATAATTATATCGAGAAGATTATGCGAAAATTTCAGAATGGAATTCGAAGTATTTTACAAAATATTTCAATTATATCAGGCCTATCACTGGGCGTTTAGTGTAAAATTAACCTTGTTTTAAGTTTATAATTGAAATATCTCACAAAGTACTTTGATATCCACTCCCAAATTTTTACACAATCTTTTTAATATGATTCTTAATATTTAAAAATAATCCATGTCAGTTCAAAAATAATAAGTAAAAAAAAGGTCCAACTTTAAAAAAATCAATTTGTTTCAAATAATTGCAAATTTCATATGTTATATAACAAAAAATAATTCTTTGTAAAATTTTTTCGGTAAGCTCGTTTGAAAACGCAACTTTTTTATTTAATATTTTTTTCCGTGTATCGAATCATTTCCGAGTTATCAGTGTGTGTGTGTGTGTGTTAACCATCTTAACTCCCACTAGCTGGTAGTGATTTACAGAAAAAAGATGTTTGCATGTATTTTAACATATCCATGCAAATAACTTGGTTCAAGGATTTAGGTAGGTGTTAGTTCAATTGAGTTTCCGATGACCCATTTCGTGTACAGTGCCAGACATGTTCCGAGGTCATCGTTCCATCAACCAGCCCCGCCTTACTGTAATGTTTGTATCAAATGGATTATAACATTACAATAAGACTTTCGATTCCTTACATGAGGTAAGAAATCGACGCGTATTTAGTGTATTTATTTGATTTTTGTATATATAAATTAGAATATGTCTGTAGAAAAATATACCAGTTTTTCTATTTCCTTCCTCATCTCCTACTTACGCGAGTGACTGATACTTGCTTATCCATCAAAATCTCCAGCTTCTTTCTCACGCATCAAACAGCTTTCTCTTTCTCACATTTGCAGGTACAGCGCAATCCCCTCTTCAGTTTCCGCTGGTTTCTTCAAAACCAGTTCCCGTATGGTATATTCCTGTGGGGTGGTTTGGGCATCGACACCCGTCCATCTCCCTAGAAGCTACCTGTTCCTTTTATTTCGGCTGAGACGACAATCAATCAATCTATCCCGGTCAAACCATTCGGAATTTGATTCGGAATCCTGAATGGAGTCAGTATGGACTCCAGCTCAAACGCAACAACCGATGCTGAAACCGATTGATTCGGAATCGGCTGCTGCATCTGAACTGGAATCCATTCCGACTCCATTCAGAAATCCGAACCGGTTCCTGAATGGGTTTAACTGGGATGCCTTTCCTTTGCGAATTTTTCTCCTCTATCATCGATCAACCAAAGCGATGAACCTTAAAGTCAGATTTAGATGGCGCTGCAGGCACTGAGTAGAACGAACGGGAGTGTATTTTAGTGGCTAGAATCACACCCGTACTTGGTAAAATAACGAAAAAAAATTTTTTGGTATACTGCACTATTCTCGCGACATTTTCACCAACTAATACACAGCTTAATGGTAGACACGACCTAGTGAATGGTTGGTTTCGTTTTTCGATAAATTACACTGTATTTCACTCAAAAACTTTTAAAAAGTTAGGACAAAAACAAAAACACCTTCTAGCGACTTGGCAGTGCTGCCACTCCCCCAATCATTTCCGAGTTATCAGTGATTGAAAAATGTTCAATTTATTAAACTTCAAAAGTTCAAAAACTAATAGCCTGAAAAAATATGATATTCAGCCAAAATATATATATATATATATATATATATATATATATATATATATATATATATATATATATATATATATATATATATATATATATATATATATATATATATATATATATATATATATATATATATATATGTATGTATATATATATATATATATATATATATATATATATATATATATATATATATATATATATATATATATATATATATATATATATATATATATATATATATATATATATATATATATATATATATATATTCATCCATAATCTCAATGTCACCCTCACAGAGGTAACATATCGTAATCCTAAATCTACAAACTAGGACCTGTTTTTGGAAAACTTGTCGACTAAATTTCATGGATATTTTCCTACAATTAGTTACAGTGACACAATCTCATATTCGTACACCTATTGTGTGTATGTTTAATATTGTTTCACAAACGTTTGCGCTATTTAATATAGGTATTGTTTTGTAAATGTGGTAGTAGAATCATCATCTCTATCCGATCATAATCACGTCAGATTTACAACCCCAAGTTTGATTCCTTCCAAAATATTTTCTTGCATTCTTTAGCTAAAAATAATTGACACGTATTTTTTTGTTTTGGCTGAATATGATATTTTTTCAGGTTATTAGTTTTTGAACTTTAGAAGTTTAAAAAATTGAACATTTTTCAATCACTGATATCACTCGGAAACGATTCGATATATGGAAAAAAGGTTAAATAAAAAAAGTTGCGTTTTCAAATGAGCTTACCGAAAAAAATTTCAAAAAAATATTTTTTGTTATATAACTTAAGAAATTTGCAATTATTTGAAACAAATTGATTTTTTAAAGTGAACCAATTTTTTTAATGTAGAATACATTTAAGGTTTCAATATAGGGGTCCCGTTTCAAAATATCGGCTGCGGCGCCGCGTCAGATTTTTAACGTTAATAACTTTTATCATACTTAACAGAATGATTTGATTTTTAGGCCAATTTGTAGCAATTATTTTCCTCTATGCTGTATTAAAATTTGAAGTATGTATAACATGTACTAATAACAAAAAAAAATGTGTTTTGAAAAATCTTTCGAAAACGACTCGGAAAAGTGAAAATTTTCAGCCCATCCCGCACAGAGCCGTCGTTATGGTAGACCAACCGAACAATAAAATAATGAAAAGTTTATATATAGGTCCATTACATGTTTGTTCGTATGGTTATTCGCATTGGGTTGCTGGACGAGAGCACTTGGTGGGGGAAAGACGGCATATTCCTTTGGTTAGGCCATTAGAAGCCGGACGGAAAGGAAAGGCTCATGCACGGCACGAGAACGAGGGAGAAAGCGATAGTAGTGCATATTAGCGCGATTATATAAATATCTGTCGGTCGGTTTTTCTCATCATTCGTATTCGTTCAAGCACTAGCAAGCAGCCAGTCCACCGAAGAAAAGCAGTCGGCGATGACGACGGCGGAAAAAGTGCCCCAGCTACTGGTGACTCATCGCAACCCGATCAGGAACTGTCGCCCTGCAAGAATTTCGCCCCAACTAAAGGGCAACAGAGTAGGCTATCGTTCCAGCGTCTGGGTCGTGAGATTGTGCAGGACTGCAAAGTCGAGCTACGCTTACAAAGCTCAGTCGTAATGATGCCCCGAGAAGCCAACGATGCCTACTTGGTCGGTTTGTTCGAGAATGCAAAATAGTGCTTTCTAGCTCACCGTGTCCGCGGGGAGTGCGTCTGAATTATGCTCCCGCAATAAAACAATAAACGGTTCTTTACAGGACCAATTAATTGTGTTCTAATAAGAGTTAAACTGAAATTTACATTTTATGGTGTATAACAAATAATTTTCAGAAAGCAATATAAGAAATACGATGTGTGGAAAGAAAGAAAGAGAATTTAAATTATCCTCTCGCTCGTTTTCGTGCACTGCTTTTCCATTCCTTTCTGCTGCTACTACCATCATAACTAAAACGAATGTGCGTGTTCCCCCACCATCTCATGGCCAGTGTTGCCACAATTGCATGTCGCTATTACAATTTGAATTATTTTATTGATTCTCTCTAGTATTGATAAAATATAGAACATGCAAAGTACACTAGTCGCATGCTTTTATTCGAACTTTTTGGCAGCCTCCGTTGATTAACTGCATAAATCGATTTGTTTGTGCAGCTCCTTGCTAGTAGCAAACTAAATAGCCTTTATCAGCGCTAACAAATAAAACAAAAGAATTTAAATTTGTGAAAATCTTCTCCTTCCTTCTTTTCAAATCTGCAACATTCTTTGAAAATATTGTTGGAATGTTGTTATTGAAAAACTGAACATGCAAGTTTGCTAGCACTGGCCACTAGATTGAAGGCGATGGAAAGACAGAATATTCGTTTTGGTTATGCTAGTATTGGTAGCCGAACGGAAAGGAAAGGCACAGGAATGGCACGAAAACGAGCGGGAGAGCGATAGTAGTGCTTTCTCGTGTTTTCATATATGAATATTGGTCGGTCGGTTTTTCTCATCATTCGTATTCGTTCAAGCACTAGCAAGCAGCCAGTCCACCGGAGGAAAGCAGTTGGCGATGATGACGGTCCGCAAAAGTGCCCCAGCTACTGGTGGCCCATCGCAATCAACTACCGATCAGGAACTGTCGCCGTGCTAGTTTCGCCCCAACTAAAGGGCAACGGAGCAACTAATCCGCTGGCTAACATTCCAGCGTCTGGTTCGTAAGGTTGTGTATTACTTCAAAGTCGAGCTACGCTTACAAAACTCAGCCGTAATGAAGCCACTGATGCCTACTTGGTCGGTTTGTGGGAGTGGGCGTAAATTACAATAAAAGCAACGGTCTTTTCAGGACCAATCAATTGTGTTCTAGTGAGAGTTAAACTGAAACTTTTATTTTAAGGTGTGTAGCAAATTTTCAACAAGCAACATAATACGTTGGGTGGAAAGAAGTAGCTTGCACACGGAACAAAAATTTAAATTATCCTCTCGCTCGTTTCGTGCACTGCTTTTCCATTCCTTTCTACTGTTATTATCAGTATTACCAAAACGAATGTGTTGTTGCATGTGTTTAAGAGAAACGTTGAAGTCGCATGCTTCTATTCAAGCTTTTTGGCAGCCCCCGTGAACTAACTGCATTAAATGATTTTTTGTGCAGCTCCGTGCTAGTAGCAAACAAAATGGCCCTACCAGTGTCTGATTCGTGAGATTGTGCAGGATTTCAAAGTCGAGCTAAGCTTATAAAGTTCAGCCGTAATGGTACCCGAAGAAGCCAGTCTTGTCGTTTTGTTCGAGGCTACAAAACAGTTCGCCAGGCACGTAACTATCATGCCAAAAATATCCAACGATCCAGCGCATCACCATCAACACCAACGCCGATACCAAAGGTTCTTTTCAGAACCACCATTATTACCATAGAGAATTATTTGAAAATTTCCCATTCAAACGTGATTCTGTTGAATATTATTAGATTTAAATTAACGTCTCGAATTGAAATCACGACGCTCCGGTTATGTGACAGACATTACCCACCCATCTTTTTTTATTGTGACCACGACACCCCATTTCAATATTTCTGAATGAACAGAAGGTCGAGTTTGGAAAGTTTGTAACTTTCATTGTACTTAACCAAATTACACAATGTTCGCACTAATGATTCAGAAATATGATCAGGAATCTTCTGTTAGATTTGTAAGTATGTATAATTTACATGAATAAAGAAAAATTGATTTTCAGGAATCAATTATTATCTGTTCTTCCATTGGCCAGTACTACGCGACTTCCTCATGCTAACAATTAATTTCATCGTTAGCCATCTCCCTCACCAAGGCCAACAACGCCAACAAAACCGGTCCTTTTCAGGACCACCATCATTTTTGTAAAGAATAATTTGAAATATTCCTCGCCCAAATCAGCTTTTGTCCGAAAATCCTAATGAGTATCAACATATTTGAAGAACGTGTTCCTTATGTATTCTACATCTCTCCGGTTATGTCGCAGACATTACCCACCCATCTTTTTTACTAATTTTTTTTAAATGTTAAGAATCATGTTAAGCAGATTGTGTCAAAAATTGGGAGTGGATATCAAAATAATTTGCGAGATATTTCTATTATAAACTTAAAGCAAGGGCAAGTTTACACTAAACTCCCAGTAATAGGCCTGTTATAATTGAAATATCTCGTAAAATACTTCGAATTCTATTCTGAAATTATACATAGTCTTCTTAATATACTTATGTTATCAAAAAACTTTGTTTTCAGGGCGACTTAAAAAAATTATTTGGTTCTTACACTTCCACCAAAAAAGTCACATATTTACAGACTACGAGTCATTCCACATCAGATTTGCAACTTTAATTTTTATTCCCTCCAATTTCTTTTTGCTTTATTTAGCTAAAAAATATTGACACGAATTTTAAGCTTTGGCTGAATTTTAGATGTTTTTCAAGTTATGAGTATTGGAACCTTATAAAATATTTTATTAAATTTCATAAATTTAATAAAATTGAACATTATTCATTCCCCGATAACTTAGAAACTATTTGATTAGTGGAAAAAACCATTAAATAATAAAAGTTGCGTTTTCGCATGATCTCACCGGATTTTTTTTTTGAAATATTTGTTTTTGTTATGTAATTTATGTATTCTGCAAATGTTACAAGCAAACATTTTTTAGCGCGGCGCCGAAAAAAATTTTTTTTAACTTTTTTTAAAAAATTTATAATTATATCGAGAAGATTATGCGAAAATTTCAGAATGGAATTCGAAGTATTTTACAAAATATTTCAATTATATCAGGCCTATCACTGGGCGTTTAGTGTAAAATTAACCTTGTTTTAAGTTTATAATTGAAATATCTCACAAAGTACTTCGATATCCACTCCCAAATTTTTACACAATCTTTTTAACATGATTCTTAATATTTAAAAATAATCCATGTCAGTTCAAAAATAATAAGTCAAAAAAATGGTCCAACTTTAAAAAAATCAATTTGTTTCAAATAATTGCAAATTTCATATGTTATATAACAAAAAATAAATCTTTGTAAAAAATTTTCGGTAAGCTCGTTTGAAAACGCAACTGTTTTATTTAATATTTTTTTCGTGAATCGAATCATTTCCGAGTTATCAGTGATTGAAAAATGTTCAATTTATTAAACTTCAAAAGTTCAAAAACGAATAGCCTGAAAAAATATCATATTCAGCCAAAACAAAAGATACGTGTCAATTATTTTGCAAGATACAAGAAAACATTTTGGAAGGAATCAAAATTTTGGTTGTTATTCTGACGTGGAATGACCCATATATATATATATATACATTTCAGTAGTAGTAAGTGTCTCAGTCCCTCTTGTAAAACTCGCTTACTGCTCCTCATCTCTTCCGGTATTTCATCGAAACCTCGTACATGGAGTTTTACTGGCGCAAAAAAGATATTATATATTACTTTATTCCCCACATTCCATAATATTATAATCAACAAAGGCTGTCTGCCAATTCTAATGCAGAAACGCTAATGATGTAACCATCAAGAATACGTCAGACAACGAAGTAAAAACTGCCAAATAGGAGTTGAGGACAGCTAGAAGCAACATCTGATGTTCCTCCAAATGTATGTGATCCAAAACTGACTTGGATATCTCCATTGAGCCTAGCTTGCATAGCTTACATAACTAGTCTCACTGTTCTCCTTTCACCACAACATTATCAGCATAAATTATCTAATAAAAATCATTGCTGTTTCCACTAAATTTAAAATTTGTTTTCAATAGGGAAAAGTTAAACGATGCGCCAACGTATAATAAATGGCTAAAATAATGACCCCAGAATGTTGATCTAAATTTAAATGTATGATCAAATTCAAAATCAATTGGTTTAAATTAGCAATCGCTCACAATCATAGATCACGACCTAGATTAGAGTGGTTCTTTATTCACAATTGATGAAAATAGGACATTATTATACGGTTTTAACTAAACTTTTTTGGTCTCACCAAAAAAAATCTGTCTGTCGTTCGCCATAACAGACCAGACGGTGTTTTCCCGACGAAATAACAGATCCCCAATCAATAGATTTCTCAAGCAGCAAAACTGCCCAAAATAAAAAAAATAAACCACAAACTTTAACCCATATGGTCCAACGATTCCACATATTGTTTGGATGATACCCTAAACAGGTCGTTAGGTTCTTAAATCACACGATGTTTATTAGGGCGTGCACCCATTCAATGGCACCCCGTGTTCAATCACTCTACCAAATAGGACTGGATGAGATCAAACTATCGTCGAAGAAATCATCCGGGATGTCAGGCTAACCACCACATTAGTAACATCAAAGCAAAAAAGTACTAGTGTACATGGAACTGCGAATGAAATAAGATTCATATATACGTAACAACGCAGAAAAATCTGTTTTCGAATTACTGTGTCCAATGAAACAGTAACTACGAAACCTGGCATCAGAAAAAAACTTCATGGTAGAGTGGATTAGTCGTAACATTATTATTAAGCTTATTCTGCATTACGACGGATCACTTTTCGAACGAATTTGATTTGCATTCTCAATATAACGACACGAGTCGGATTCGTTCGAATCGCATTCGTTTGAAAAATCAAACCGTCTTAATACAAAATATGCTTGTTTAACTTTATACTTTTTAACAATTCATGCCGTCTTTTGATAATGCTACCAGTGCTTTTTACAAATACAAACTTATTAGTGAGCGTTTCCGTATTAGTTTTTTAAATTAACAAAACTACTACAAATAGTTGTAATTTGTTATGCAATTGCTTGAAAAAGCAACAAATACGACGAATACCAGACAATCATAATATAAACGGACGATTCGATTTAATGTTTTTTTTCACCGTCGTCATCTCTCAATTTTTTTCTTCACTTTGCTGTCACCTGGAACGACTAACAGAATGCGATGACACACCAGAATAGCGTGACAGAGAGTCACGTGAGTGACTTGTCTCACCTTAGGTGACTTCGGTGATCACGCGAGTGAGAAAAAGTGTCACCTCACCTAAAGTGACTGTTCGGAATAACCCCCTTTTTTTTCATTCATGAAAAAAATCAGGGAAAAAGTTATTAGCAAACAAATGCGAAAAGACAAGAGATTGCCATGGCTGGGGTAGATTGGCCGAGTTTGGCAAGATTAGTTAAACACGTCAAATGTATCAGTGGAAAACTTTTAATTCAAAAAACCATCGTTTTTTCTTATATAGGTAAGGAAAATAAAATCCACTCTTCACTTTTTAGTCCTTTTAAACTTTTTGGACTTAGTTTTGGCAGCTTTGGTGAACTTTTTACCAACTCTCGCTGACTTCTTCCTCCGCAAGCGTAGGGTTACGTTTCATTTTTCTGCTCCTCCAATACAGCTTTTATTGGGGAATCAGTCAAAATTTGAGTCGAGCATGGCATTTAATTCATAAAATATCGGAATCAACTTTTTTATAAAAAATTCCGACTATTAATGATTCTTTTCTTATTTCTATTTGGTAATAATTTAAAATTATTTTTACTACTTATTTCTCGTGTATATTTCCTTATAATCATCAATATTAGAATAATATCAAATTTTGCTTTGAAAAAGGTTGGCATTTCACAAATATCAAAGTGAGTGCACATTACTCTACACTAAATTTACAACTCGGCCAACCAGCCCCGCACAGAACTCGGCCAACCTACCCCAATGTGAATTTTCGAGAACAATCACGATTTACACAACAAATATAAGGTTACACTGGTAACCGTTATACCATTTTGTTGGAGTTTGAATACCTTTCCAGCAGTAGCCAGTTATTGGAAATCAGATGTAAATTGATTAGCGTTACACATATTATTTTTCAGAAACATAAACTTACTCACCAGTGCCGAAATATGCGTGCTCCTGTACAAACGACACCACCAAAACATCTGAAATCACTTCGGTACATTGATGACCTAATACCCCACCAAAATCACTATAGATGTCGCTACTGCGCATAATAGTCTTTTCATAAAAGGCACTCAGCCAACCAGCCCATTCGGCCAACCAGCCCCGGTTACCCCTAATGTTTGTCTGCTGTCCTGAAGGTGCCATTGTGTTGTCGAAGCGATGTCATCGTTTTCGTATAGGGCTATCAAACAATCGAGCTGGACCGTAAAGCAAAACATTATGGCCAAAATCGCGGGTCTGAAAGATGTATGGTCCGGATCTGAACAAATTCAATAAATGCATCTGAAAGGGTAATGAAAATTTGGGTAATAAACAGCTTCCGGGACAGAATCTTTATGTTGCCAAAGATCACAAATTTCCAAGAAGTATAAAATTGTTGTTGCAGACAAGTTCGCCGGAAAAAGTGTATGAACTGTCAGTAAATTTGCAGTTATGGCCGTTAGAGTACGATTTTCATCACTACCTACAATATGAACCGAGCTATACATCTATGATCTAGTGATTATTTAGGTCCATCCTAAGTTTATGCAAGATTTGGCGAGTAGCTACTACAGTAAGAATGCGCAATAGCAGTACCGGGATAATGACGTCAACGTCCTTGAGAATAGGATTAAATCCCCAAACTGCCCGGAATTCCATCCAATCCAAATCTATACACTCTATAAATATAGAAAATTGAAACATAGCTAAGGATGTTAATTCAATTACCAGATACTGGAAAAAGCAGCCCAAAGCACAAATTTTCATTCGAGACAAATAAAAACCGCAAAAACCCACAAAGCATAGTGGTTCCATTCCTTAAGAGAAGGGGTCATAAATATGTGCAATGCAAATGTCGCTACTAAACTATATTTCTTTAGTAAATGTTGGGTAGCTGAATCCGAATTTCACATTAAAAATTGATTGCATCCACCTAACAGTGTGATATGGCCTTTCTTATTACACTAATCATTCATATTCAATTAACATTACTTTTTGCTTTAACATTTTTAGTACATTTTTTATGTTGTTCGTGATTACAATAACAAGCTCACGACGAAATTTCAAATTAATTGTGAATGTTTCCCTAAAAATTTTTACGAATGCAACGTGTTCTAGCCACCGTAAAAATAAAGCTTTTCGCATAAATAAAAAATATCCTCATTTTTAATTTTAAAATAGAGCAACAGTTCATGAGTTCAAATTTATTTGTGAATTGGAACTACGGATATGGTATGAATCGCAACGGACTTTCTCGAAAAATCCGCGTTCGAGATCATCGTTGTGGTATGAAGTAGAGTGAGACGTACATCGAATATTCTATTCTGGCATGTGTTTCAAAAGGTAGCGTCCAATAAATTTATATAACTCAAGTTGTAATGATCCGATCGAAAAGAAATTTTGTGAAAATAATAATTAAGCTATATAATTTCAAGTTCTGAAGTATTAATAAATAATATAGTTTTAAAATGTGAAATGAATTTTTTCGTCTTGTACTAACTCGTCAAACATATACAACTTCTTAGAATCTCCAGGCATTCTGGGCGCAGACATACGCAGCTGAAGCCTAGTTTAAAAGGAACTGAATAGTCTGAAGATCACTTTAAAGAAAAATTCGCTAGGGATGTCGAAGGAAAAAGTTAGTTAAAGCCAAATTCAAAATTTTTAGTTAAATTCTTCGAATACATAATCATCTTTCTGCTCTCCATATCCACCTAAACCCGATAATTATCGTTCAATACACAGCTATTAGTAACATTGCCTGATAAAAATACTAATATTGATAACTACAGTTCGACAAAAAATATAAAATAACTGTTTTACAATCAAACCTTTACCAGAAATCTCCCTGATAATGAAGGTTTAACATAACTGAATGTTTTTAAGCCGTTAGCCCCCCTAATGGAAAAGGCTGCGCACGCCTATGTATGTATATATATATATATATATATATATATATATATATATATATATATATATATATATATATATATATATATATATATATATATATATATATATATATATATATGTATATATATATATATATATATATATATATATATATATATATATATATATATGTATATATATATATATATATATATATATATATATATATATATATATATATATATATATATATATATATATATATATATATATATATATATATATATATATATATATATATATATATATATATATATATATATATATATATATATATATATATATATATATATACATACATAGGCGTGCGCAGCCTTTTCCATTAGGGGGGGCTAACGGCTTAAAAACATTCAGTTATGTTAAACCTTCATTATCAGGGAGATTTCTGGTAAAGGTTTGATTGTAAAACAGTTATTTTATATTTTTTGTCGAACTGTAGTTATCAATATTAGTATTTTTATCAGGCAATGTTACTAATAGCTGTGTATTGAACGATAATTATCGGGTTTAGGTGGATATGGAGAGCAGAAAGATGATTATGTATTCGAAGAATTTAACTAAAAATTTTGAATTTGGCTTTAACTAACTTTTTCCTTCGACATCCCTAGCGAATTTTTCTTTAAAGTGATCTTCAGACTATTCAGTTCCTTTTAAACTAGGCTTCAGCTGCGTATGTCTGCGCCCAGAATGCCTGGAGATTCTAAGAAGTTGTATATGTTTGACGAGTTAGTACAAGACGAAAAAATTCATTTCACATTTTAAAACTATATTATTTATTAATACTTCAGAACTTGAAATTATATAGCTTAATTATTATTTTCACAAAATTTCTTTTCGATCGGATCATTACAACTTGAGTTATATAAATTTATTGGACGCTACCTTTTGAAACACATGCCAGAATAGAATATTCGATGTACGTCTCACTCTACTTCATACCACAACGATGATCTCGAACGCGGATTTTTCGAGAAAGTCCGTTGCGATTCATACCATATCCGTAGTTCCAATTCACAAATAAATTTGAACTCATGAACTGTTGCTCTATTTTAAAATTAAAAATGAGGATATTTTTTATTTATGCGAAAAGCTTTATTTTTACGGTGGCTAGAACACGTTGCATTCGTAAAAATTTTTAGGGAAACATTCACAATTAATTTGAAATTTCGTCGTGAGCTTGTTATTGTAATCACGAACAACATAAAAAATGTACTAAAAATGTTAAAGCAAAAAGTAATGTTAATTGAATATGAATGATTAGTGTAATAAGAAAGGCCATATCACACTGTTAGGTGGATGCAATCAATTTTTAATGTGAAATTCGGATTCAGCTACCCAACATTTACTAAAGAAATATAGTTTAGTAGCGACATTTGCATTGCACATATTTATGACCCCTTCTCTTAAGGAATGGAACCACTATGCTTTGTGGGTTTTTGCGGTTTTTATTTGTCTCGAATGAAAATTTGTGCTTTGGGCTGCTTTTTCCAGTATCTGGTAATTGAATTAACATCCTTAGCTATGTTTCAATTTTCTATATTTATAGAGTGTATAGATTTGGATTGGATGGAATTCCGGGCAGTTTGGGGATTTAATCCTATTCTCAAGGACGTTGACGTCATTATCCCGGTACTGCTATTGCGCATTCTTACTGTAGTAGCTACTCGCCAAATCTTGCATAAACTTAGGATGGACCTAAATAATCACTAGATCATAGATGTATAGCTCGGTTCATATTGTAGGTAGTGATGAAAATCGTACTCTAACGGCCATAACTGCAAATTTACTGACAGATCATACACTTTTTCCGGCGAACTTGTCTGCAACAACAATTTTATACTTCTTGGAAATTTGTGATCTTTGGCAACATAAAGATTCTGTCCCGGAAGCTGTTTATTACCCAAATTTTCATTACCCTTTCAGATGCATTTATTGAATTTGTTCAGATCCGGACCATACATCTTTCAGACCCGCGATTTTGGCCATAATGTTTTGCTTTACGGTCCAGCTCGATTGTTTGATAGCCCTATACGAAAACGATGACATCGCTTCGACAACACAATGGCACCTTCAGGACAGCAGACAAACATTAGGGGTAACCGGGACTGGTTGGCCGAATGGGCTGGTTGGCTGAGTGCCTTTTATGAAAAGACTATTATGCGCAGTAGCGACATCTATAGTGATTTTGGTGGGGTATTAGGTCATCAATGTACCGAAGTGATTTCAGATGTTTTGGTGGTGTCGTTTGTACAGGAGCACGCATATTTCGGCACTGGTGAGTAAGTTTATGTTTCTGAAAAATAATATGTGTAACGCTAATCAATTTACATCTGATTTCCAATAACTGGCTACTGCTGGAAAGGTATTCAAACTCCAACAAAATGGTATAACGGTTACCAGTGTAACCTTATATTTGTTGTGTAAATCGTGATTGTTCTCGAAAATTCACATTGGGGTAGGTTGGCCGAGTTCTGTGCGGGGCTGGTTGGCCGAGTTGTAAATTTAGTGTAGAGTAATGTGCACTCACTTTGATATTTGTGAAATGCCAACCTTTTTCAAAGCAAAATTTGATATTATTCTAATATTGATGATTATAAGGAAATATACACGAGAAATAAGTAGTAAAAATAATTTTAAATTATTACCAAATAGAAATAAGAAAAGAATCATTAATAGTCGGAATTTTTTATAAAAAAGTTGATTCCGATATTTTATGAATTAAATGCCATGCTCGACTCAAATTTTGACTGATTCCCCAATAAAAGCTGTATTGGAGGAGCAGAAAAATGAAACGTAACCCTACGCTTGCGGAGGAAGAAGTCAGCGAGAGTTGGTAAAAAGTTCACCAAAGCTGCCAAAACTAAGTCCAAAAAGTTTAAAAGGACTAAAAAGTGAAGAGTGGATTTTATTTTCCTTACCTATATAAGAAAAAACGATGGTTTTTTGAATTAAAAGTTTTCCACTGATACATTTGACGTGTTTAACTAATCTTGCCAAACTCGGCCAATCTACCCCAGCCATGGCAATCTCTTGTCTTTTCGCATTTGTTTGCTAATAACTTTTTCCCTGATTTTTTTCATGAATGAAAAAAGGGGGTTATTCCGAACAGTCACTTTAGGTGAGGTGACACTTTTTCTCACTCGCGTGATCACCGAAGTCACCTAAGGTGAGACAAGTCACTCACGTGACTCTCTGTCACGCTATTCTGGTGTGTCATCGCATTCTGTTAGTCGTTCCAGATGACAGCAAAGTGAAGAAAAAAATTGAGAGATGACGACGGTGAAAAAAAACATTAAATCGAATCGTCCGTTTATATTATGATTGTCTGGTATTCGTCGTATTTGTTGCTTTTTCAAGCAATTGCATAACAAATTACAACTATTTGTAGTAGTTTTGTTAATTTAAAAAACTAATACGGAAACGCTCACTAATAAGTTTGTATTTGTAAAAAGCACTGGTAGCATTATCAAAAGACGGCATGAATTGTTAAAAAGTATAAAGTTAAACAAGCATATTTTGTATTAAGACGGTTTGATTTTTCAAACGAATGCGATTCGAACGAATCCGACTCGTGTCGTTATATTGAGAATGCAAATCAAATTCGTTCGAAAAGTGATCCGTCGTAATGCAGAATAAGCTTAATAATAATGTTACGACTAATCCACTCTACCATGAAGTTTTTTTCTGATGCCAGGTTTCGTAGTTACTGTTTCATTGGACACAGTAATTCGAAAACAGATTTTTCTGCGTTGTTACGTATATATGAATCTTATTTCATTCGCAGTTCCATGTACACTAGTACTTTTTTGCTTTGATGTTACTAATGTGGTGGTTAGCCTGACATCCCGGATGATTTCTTCGACGATAGTTTGATCTCATCCAGTCCTATTTGGTAGAGTGATTGAACACGGGGTGCCATTGAATGGGTGCACGCCCTAATAAACATCGTGTGATTTAAGAACCTAACGACCTGTTTAGGGTATCATCCAAACAATATGTGGAATCGTTGGACCATATGGGTTAAAGTTTGTGGTTTATTTTTTTTATTTTGGGCAGTTTTGCTGCTTGAGAAATCTATTGATTGGGGATCTGTTATTTCGTCGGGAAAACACCGTCTGGTCTGTTATGGCGAACGACAGACAGATTTTTTTTGGTGAGACCAAAAAAGTTTAGTTAAAACCGTATAATAATGTCCTATTTTCATCAATTGTGAATAAAGAACCACTCTAATCTAGGTCGTGATCTATGATTGTGAGCGATTGCTAATTTAAACCAATTGATTTTGAATTTGATCATACATTTAAATTTAGATCAACATTCTGGGGTCATTATTTTAGCCATTTATTATACGTTGGCGCATCGTTTAACTTTTCCCTATTGAAAACAAATTTTAAATTTAGTGGAAACAGCAATGATTTTTATTAGATAATTTATGCTGATAATGTTGTGGTGAAAGGAGAACAGTGAGACTAGTTATGTAAGCTATGCAAGTTAGGCTCAATGGAGATATCCAAGTCAGTTTTGGATCACATACATTTGGAGGAACATCAGATGTTGCTTCTAGCTGTCCTCAACTCCTATTTGGCAGTTTTTACTTCGTTGTCTGACGTATTCTTGATGGTTACATCATTAGCGTTTCTGCATTAGAATTGGCAGACAGCCTTTGTTGATTATAATATTATGGAATGTGGGGAATAAAGTAATATATAATATCTTTTTTGCGCCAGTAAAACTCCATGTACGAGGTTTCGATGAAATACCGGAAGAGATGAGGAGCAGTAAGCGAGTTTTACAAGAGGGACTGAGACACTTACTACTACTGAAATGAAATCTGTAAGTAGCGCTAATACATATATAATTTCAGGAACGGTACGGGATGGCGCTGGACCTCCCAGTAAAGTTCAGCCGGAAATGAACTGGAATTCTGGCTGGTTCCAGTGCGTGCACGGGTTCCAGTGGCACAACCGATTCTAACTAGAATCGGTTGTGTCACTGGAGCCGGAATACGAACTGGAACCAGCCAGAATTTTGGCTGATTTTGGGAGATGTGTGCAAATGGATAGATCAATTCACTTGGGTGGGGGACATGTGGATCCTGCTAGTTGTCGACTCTTTTGACCTTTGGTATGAAGCTAAATCAGGAAAGGTTATTTAGCTCGACCAAGTACAGCAACTTCTAGAAATGCTGAGTAGCCTTTTCGGGTCGGTGTCGGTGTGATCTGTTCGAGCAACCAGATGGACATTCGGTTCGAGAAAACTTTATGGGGAATCGCGAGTAAATATTACCCAAATTCCTTATGGGCAGAGATTCTTTTTGTGAAACATTGACATGTCTTCACCCGTTCAGTTAGTCAGAATAATGATAATAGGAAAAAATGAGTATTTGCCTGATCTATATCCTGACAATAACCACTATTGACTAGAACAGGGACAATCGAATTCTGGTTTAAGATGAAGGTGAAACAGCAGTCACAGGGCTAACACTGCTAGTATTTTTACCGCAACCATAAATAGACGATTGATCCGCTTCGAACCAAGGAAACAAAAAGAAAATTAGGAAGAGACGTAAGTGGATTCAATGCGAAATTCTCACTATTGTTTGTTTTGTTGTGTTGGCTACACCGAAATGTGCAGTTAAGGACATCCTGAACAGAGTCACTAGGTGGCAGCTAAAATGACTGCCGTCGTTTCTGCTTCTTTTTATTTCATCGTCAAAATCAGCCAGCTGATTACTGAACGATACAATTGTGTGCATACTATCTCCTACCGGTATAGCACGCTCTAGCTGCACACAGATGTTGAAACGTAAGCCGAATGTACCCGAACATAACCGAACTCTTGTTGTGATTTTGGCATCGCTTCACCTTAAGTAAAATATGCAAAACGAAAAAGTTGTTGCCACTGATATATGTCAACAGAGATATACTTACAGTACAGAGATTTGCGTTCCCACTAAGCAATTACATGTACTTTCTATTTCTATGGCAAGCACAGAACATAGGAAGGAACCTAAGTAACCATAAGCATTGCACAATATTTTCTATACATTTGCACTAATGTTATTGTTATGTATCAGTGTGCAATCGGGCTGTCTCAACTCTCAATAACCTATTTTTGTAACCTATGTACATTAAATGTACACCTATCGGCTCACCGTTGCACATGTCAGTGTGTGCAGTGCTCTGTGCATCTATAACTGTGCACCAGCCTTCCCATGAGAGTTATGGCGGCTCAGAGTTTGTCCTTTCGTGTTGCTCAGGGATACATTGCTCCTATGCACATCCACACATGCATACAGAATTTGATCATCCCTGTTGCAGTCAATATTCATATTTGTTACGATCCTCATTTTTTTCTATCATCATTATGCTGAGTAGTCAGACGGGAAAAGTTCTTTTAGGGTTTCACAAAAAGAATCTCTGCCCATAAAGGACATGAGAAATATATATCCACGATTCCATATAAATTTTTCTTGAAACGAATGTCGATCTGGTTCGACTTAAACAGATAGCATCGACCCGAAAGGGTTGCTTACCATTTCTAAGTGCTTTTTACCGTTTCTAAGTGCTTGGTCAAGCTAAATGATCATAAAAAAGTCCTGAATAATTGACTATTTTTTAGGTACCACTCCTGTACTCCTTCCCCAAACTAACCCGTACCCAATGTCAAAGTCGATAACCAACAGGATCTACATATCCCTCCATCCAAGGGAAAAGATATATCCATTTGTAAGTAGAAGCACACGTCTACCAACCAGCCGTGAAGACATTCGAACCAATGAGAATGGATCATGCCAGTCGAAGGTCACAGGCCTAAAAGACATAATATGTCAATTCATACATATTCCATAATTTTAAAATCAACAAAGGCCGTCTGCCTATTTTAATGCAGAAACGGTAATGATGTGACCATCAAGAATACGTCAGACAGTCCTAATTGACCCCTTTCGACACCAGTCTAGCCTTACCAAACCGTAAGGGTGGCGGCGTGAAAGCTGCCAAATCGGGGTTGAGAACATCTTGAAGCAACATCTGATGTTGCTCCAAATGTATGTGATCCAAAACTGACTTGAATAGTTCCATTGAGCATAGTTTTCATACCTTACATCATGAGACTCACTGTTCTCCATTCACCCACGATTATACATTTGCATTTGCATACATCTGCCCCTTATTATAGCATTTACAATGCAATGATGCTCAATCGGGATTACACATTCTTATCACGATGACAATTTTTTTATAAAGGTATTCTGAAAATGCGTGCATGCGTTGAAAAGTTCTAACACGGCCACCACGAAATCTCAGAAACCAATTTATCCACCATTTTAAAAAATTTCCTGCCAGAAAATCGTATTTGCCAAGAAATATAGTGAGTGCATGAAATTGTTCAGCAAACACACTGCCAGAGTTCGCTGCACCCAATTATGCGAAACGATGATTTGAAAACGGCATAAACCTAGAAGCACCAGATTTAACGGGAAACGTAATTTCCTCAATTATCGTACTGGGCCACTGTAATTGATCGCAATGGTAGTAAAATGCAATCCTAATGGGTGAGAAGAGTCCACCATATATTTACTAAATGTTAACAACTGTTCAAGTCGTTTTAATAGTCCCTCCCATACTCAATATTTAAATCATAAGCGTAAAATATTCAGTCAGTCAACATAGAATGTCTGAAATAAAGTATCTATTTACTTAATCGGTCGTAGATCTTCATAAAAACACTTTCTCCAAAAGGGTTCGACTAAAATTCCATAGGACACCCGCAACAATTTATGTTCTTGATACTCCTGAAAAATGCGGCAATGACCATATAGAGTAATTACACCAATTATGGATATACCTTGTCCGTCATAATAATGTTTTCAATTTGTTAGTAGTTATTATTTTTTCATTATTTTCAATAGGAACACAATTTCCGAAATACATATGGTGGGATATGCTTCAATTTTTGAACTTCTGAATCAATAGTAGAATATGAAAAATATATTTCATGCATGGTTATATAACACAATAATTTCACAGACTAGCTAGCATACACACCAAAAAAATCTGAATTTTATCGTTGACGTAATTGCAAACATGACACAATTCAACAAACCGTAATTTACGAAATGACAGAACATTACCGTGTTACATTTAATTTTACATGAAACATATACTTTACATGCGCAATGACTTAAAATTACACTTCCTACCATTCAGAACAAACGCTGTATGTGGAGTAAAATTACATGATTTACGAAATTAAACGTCATGTAAAATTAAAATCAAACGTAAAACTAAGTCATTTTTGATGCTCGTATATGTCATGGTCAGGAGATGTAAATTTACACTATTTTTTCTAGGTGTGTAGACTTAAGTTGCCGGTGAACTATATAATGAGCAACTTAGAATTTGCCTGGCTCGCCCTAACCAGTCCTAGTTCTGAACCTTGAAAGAGACAACAGGCCGTCGTCGCGGGCTACATAGGCCATGTGTCGGGCAATCTTAGCTAACACTCTAAACATAAAAGACAATCGCGCGCCACGATGGCTCGCCGCTGCAGAATACGTAACGTCAATCTACTTCTATCACTACATAACACCGCGTGAAAACAACCACTCATTAACAGAAGTAAGCGGATAAATCCAGAACTTTAGGTACGAACCTGAACCTTAAACCAGTTCCGAAAACCTTACAAATTAATTAATTTTAGATCCCATCAAAACATCTCTTCAATTGACTTTCAATACCAAGTAGAGGCGCATTCCCAATCATCTATATTGATTGATGGCCTAAATAAAATGTATGTTGCAAAATGAAAAAGCTTTTATGTTTATTTGGTCTTATCCAATCACATTGTGAAAATTGAAATCATAAGTTTCATTTTTAACTGGAAAATATTATCCACAGACAAACAGGAGTGCAAACAAAGCTTATTATCTCCATCAACCATTTAATTGTAACGAACTGTTTCAAGCATATCCTGAAACTGTCACTTTCATTATTTCCCCTTGTTTGTACCATCCTCCACATCCCAAAATGTTATCCAAAAACAAATTTGTCATGCAAGTCGTGCCTAATAAAAATGACTTTTTGTTTGACAATTATTACTTCTAAAAAACCAACAGCTATGTTGTTGTCATCTTTTATTTCATCAGTGCTTTTATGGTCGTTATCGCAGCTCAGAATAATATAGCGGAGGAGGATAACTCCAAACCTTTAACACATTCCCTCTGATGCAAACATTAATCAAAAAATCGCTGTGCAGTAGATAGGTCCATTAGTCGCTCCAATCTAAAAAATATTTCATATACCAGAGTCCAAAAAACTGGTTAAATTAATTTCAATCGTTAATAAAATTATAGAAACTCATACTTCATTACAAATTTCCAACAGATTTACAGAGTTGCTAATATGTAAAAAATAAAATTCAAATTTTCAACCGCCTCACCTTAGGTTGCATCGTTTTTTCTTATTCCAAAAGTCACCCCCATTAGTCACTTTCCATATTCCCTTAGTCACCTAATGTGACAAAATTTGTCACCTTGGTGACATCTCTCACTTTAAGTGAGATGACTTGAAAATTTCCGATCACCTTAGTCACGTGAGATTTGTGTCACCTCACCGAAAGTGACCGTCAGAATAACCCCCTATACAGGGTGTTTGGTTCATGGTTAAGAATCTCTCGGGGGGTGATAGACTGCCATATTTGGAGAAAAAAATTTCTACACATGCCACCAAATCTCAACCGTTACAGAGTTATTGAACTTTTTGTGTAAAAAACTTATTTGTTTTAAAATACCTCTAACTTTAAAAGTATACTTTGTATTTTAAATATTTCAGTTTCAGGTGAAATTTCCTATTGAATGGTGTTCTCATATCTTTTAAGTAATTAGTTTTAATTACCTTTTAGTTGTAAAGTAGTTAAAAGTTAGTGTTTTTGAGGAGGTTTTTGCTAATTTTCTCGAAATAATGAAGTATGATTATAGCAATATCCGTTATCCAAAAGTTGGGTTTTAGGACGATTCATAATTTGTTCTTGGACGTCATTGTTCTATCTCTTCTCATTTCTTTGTAATTTCATTACTATACTTTTCCTGTAACCGACTTGCAAGTGCTTAAAAGACTCTAATCTAAAAATATGCTTTATATCGTTGTTTACAAGATTTCATTGGAAAGCTGAGAAAATGTGCTATCAGTGTATGTACAAATATCTTTTAGTTAAGTGTACTAAATGATTTTTTACTAACGAAATAACTTTTTGTGTAAAAAACTTATTTGTTTTAAAATACCTCTAACTTTAAAAGTATACTTTGTATTTTAAATATTTCAGTTTCAGGTGAAATTTCCTATCTCTTCTCATTTCTTTGTAATTTCATTACTATACTTTTCCTGTAACCGACTTGCAAGTGCTTAAAAGACTCTAATCTAAAAATATGCTTTATATCGTTGTTTACAAGATTTCATTGGAAAGCTGAGAAAATGTGCTATCAGTGTATGTACAAATATCTTTTAGTTAAGTGTACTAAATGATTTTTTACTAACGAAAAAACTCAAAATTTGTGTTTTTTGGAGAGTTTTTTAATTATTCTAATTATTAATCAACAAAATTTATCGTTACTATTGTTCATTTGATGTCCCTTAATGTTCTCTATAACTTTTTATTTGACACTTTGTCTAAAGCTCTTTTCATTTTGCTGCTAATTAATAGTTAACACAGCATGAGCTAGAAACAAATGTAGTGGGTTCGAAATCGTTATTTTTCCACATGAAACGATGTGATAAAAACGATTTTGCGTCGAAACCAAAAGAGATAATTGAATGGAGTCAAAGAAAGAACTGTAGAACTTGCTGAGATGCATTATTTCCATGATAATAATAGTGATGTTTATTATTTACTATTTTAAGAAAATTAAGGAAAATGCTAATAATAGCACTAACTTTAAACTAATTTACTTTTTAAAGAATGTTAAATTCACTTAACTGAAAGGTATTAATGCATTTTTCACTGTAAAATTTTCCTGGCTATCGAATATAAAGAAAAAAAGTACAATAAGTGCCATAATTTTTCAATTAGAGCTGGTACTAGTGAAAATGAGATAAAAATATCCAAGTTGAATAACCCAAAATCATGAAAATAAGAAAAGGTAAGTGTATCATGTCAAAGAACGAATTAAGCAGCTCATCAAGACTAACAATCTGAATAATTAAAATGATGAGGTTAACTATTAGGATTTTCAAGAAATGAACGAAAAATCGTTCAAAATTGTTTAATTTTCAATAAATTACTTTGAAAAGGCTACTTAAACTCATTAGCTGAAACATGTAAGGGCATCACTCAATGCGAAATTTTCTCACCTTTCCAATGGAACTAAAACATTTAAAATACAAAGTATACTTTTAAAGTTAGAGGTATTTTAAGACAAATAAGTTTTTTACACAAAAAGTTCAATAACTCTTTAACGGTTGAGATTTGATGGCATGTGTAGAACAATTTTTTTCTCCAAATATGGCAGTCTATCACCCCCCGAGAGATTCTTAACCATGAACCAAACACCCTGTATATGTGCTCAAGGGTGGCTTCTTCATGACAGCACAAACCGCTTCTCAAAAAGTCTAACCAGAATGAGTACAGAAATTCCGAAAGCAAAACTCGGCCAACCAGCCTCGGTCTCCTCTACATGAAATCTTTTTGTACTGCACATATAAAGCTTTAACCTAGGTTTGGCCATTGTGATTATCATATTCGGGTTTTAATTTCTTTTGTGCAGAATTAATTCTGTATTGTTCCATCACGTGACAATTTATGAAAACATTAGCTTTTTTAAAAATTTTGCATTTCATTTCAAGAAAATTGCAGTAAAAATTTACAGAACCGGTCACAAAGAGCCCTATACTGGAAAAGAAGACTCATAACGTTTCTACATTCTTAGAGTTTCAAATGTTTCTAATTTGGATTTTTTCTAAATTTTTAGAATTATGTTAGGAAAGTTATGTTAAAAAATCAGAGTAAATCTCAACATACGAGCTATTTAATAGGCCGCCTGCTATGAAGCTACCTTGTTTTAATACCAATTCAATTTTCCTGAACATCCAAACTCAAGAATGTTTCAATGAAAAGTTTCACAACTGAACACAAAGCAAAACATAAATAAAATAAAAAAGTACTATGAACTGAGCACAAAAGGTGGAAAATGCCATAAAATTCATTATGAGATATAAAAAAACAAAAATATAAAAAAAAAACAAAAATCGAATCTGAGTAATCAGATCAAAATATTTACGAAATATATTGTTTCTCTTTCTATCTCGTCAGGATTATGGGATTATGGCCAACTGATTTTTTTTCACTATAGTTCAAAAAATAATTTACTTTAAAACTTTGTTAACTTTATTTTATGATATCAAGAAGAAAAATGATGACAAACAAAAACTTCTGAACAACTTCCGAGCTACTCCGAGAATCAAGTAGAAAATAGAAAATTTTCTTTCCGTAGGAAAACATTTAATAACACTTTTAGAGGTTTTTTGAGTGGTCCAAAATGCATTTAGAAAACATAGTTAGGAAAGAAATCAATTTATTTTTCGTAAACTTATGCTATTCATAGAGACTGGGTATTTGATGCGAACCATGGTTGATAGCATTAGACATTTCCAGAGAGCCACTTTCCAGTCACGCTTTATACACATATTTTCCTCGATTGCATACCTCCAGTAACAGCAATGCTTTCCCCAAAAGTCGACGACACCTTATAGGTTGTCTACTGATCACTTTAACGAGTCTCCTACGCTCTACATGTCCAAAACTGAATATCTAAAATGACTGTCTCTAACATGCTAGTCCATAATTATCAAGCCTTATGCGCCCCTGTCGTGATCGTCCTTTTCAGCGGCTTTCAGCTCACTACACCAGGGATGCCAACGGTACCGGTAAACTACATTTTTTCGGTATATTTACATTTGCACAAGCCGTACAGCGACGCATCACTACAGCTCTTGCCAGAACGGTAGCCGAACCGAGTACATTTTACCGTACAGCAGTTGAATACATTTTTGTTTTGCTGCTGCACTCCGACTGCTCGGTGAGAGTGTGGCGTAGTAAAGTTTGATCTCACGCTTTGTACACTTTTCTTTGCATAGTCAAAGGAAGAGGCCCACACACGAAAGCGTTGATGCCGGTCATGGCGTAAACGAACCACATTCATTGTCGTCGTTTCTGATTAAAAATATTGAACAGATTAAAAATATTTAAAAAAAAAGTGTAAAATAAGGAAAGAGAAGCTGTACCGCTCGCGTCTGGTGGCTGTACTGGGGGCAGTATTTTTTGTCATGTTACTGCTTTGCTTACAGACGGCCGTACAGCGCTGGGCGTCCTGCACTAGTGAACGACAGCAGCGTCGAAAGAGAAATGAGAATGTACGCTGAAAAATTACAGCCGCAGAAAAGGTAGGCATTTTACATCCTTGCACTACACTGTTCTAACAGTGCGAGCAATAAGCTCATAGTCTGATTTTTGTCATCTGTTGCTCGTTGGCACTCCACAGTCCACATCGAACCAGTTTCCTCGTGTGTTATTCGATAGTCATGTGACTGCTGAACTGATCACCTTATGAACTTGCTGCTACGTTGTGATCAGGCAATCTCTTGTTAATCGATCCCCAAAACCTTTTGTCCTAAAGGGGGAATTATATATATCATGCTTTCCATGAAATATGATATTCAAACATATATTTTTTTGGTATTCACTATTAAGATAAGTTTGCACTTGTAGCGTGCTATAAAACTTCAATTGTTGCTTGGGTAAGAACATGCTTAGAAGATTCCGGACTATTTTTTTTATCTTCTGCTGGTAGGAGTCGTACTTAGGCAGAGTTACTACGAATTGCTTAAATATATAATGTGTTACGGCAACAGCAGAGCCTTTACCATGAGAACCGACAGCTTTCCTATCGGTATATTCCAAATCCTTTCATAACTAATTTTTTAAACTTTTCTTACTCAGTAATTTCTAGCTAATTTAATGTCGTTAAAATTAAAAGAAGATAGAAGTAGAATAAGTTGTTATCCAAATAAATAGCATCTATTTAGTTCTTCTAAGATTATATTACTGTTAAGTTTTAGAAGAAAGTTGAAAGTTTCTCTTGTTCTCGCTTTCCATGTTATAAAAATGAAATTGATAACCATCACTCTTGTATTTTTAAGCCGGTAACAGAATCTTTGCTGCAGTTACCGCTTCCTCTCAGCAA
Organism: Topomyia yanbarensis; assembly: GCF_030247195.1. Classification (NCBI taxonomy): domain Eukaryota; kingdom Metazoa; phylum Arthropoda; class Insecta; order Diptera; family Culicidae; genus Topomyia; species Topomyia yanbarensis. The sequence goes on from NC_080670.1 coordinate 116,473,077, forward strand.
CCTTATCTTGTTATCGATAGAGATTCCTGATTTCAACGAACTTGCGCCAACTAAGATAACATGGCTTGCTTAAACAAAATAAGATATGCAGTAAGTTTGACATATCTTTTTAACATTATAATAATACTATTTTTTTTAATTCCATCGCATTAGGGGGGGCTATAGCCACCCCCCTAGCCCCCCCTTGCGCACGCCAATGTATATATATTCATCCATAATCTCAATGTCACCCTCACAGAGGTAACATATCGTAATCCTAAATCTACAAACTAGGACCTGTTTTTGGAAAACTTGTCGACTAAATTTCATGCTTCTGTGGCAACATCCTCCTTCCCGTAAAGATTAGTACCGAGCTCAGCATTACAACCTCTACTACCACCGCAACTGGCAACTCTATCTTCAACAACCACACGCATGCAGAGCTGAACAAATAAATGCCAATCTGACATAAAAACTACGGATCGTAGCCTCGTGTAGCATATCAGAAATAGTCATACATGCGAGCAGCTTGTATTCAATCAGGTTAAAGAATTTATTAGGTAGTTATTATCTAAAATTTATATCAATTTATATATCCCTACATTAACTTAATTTTGTATGTGATTATCCTCTTAAAATTATTATATGAAGAATAGTGCACTCCACATTGTGTGTCGGTGATCGCTCAGAGAGATACCTATTAGTACGCAGATACAGCTTAGAATTGATCATCATTAATTTCCCGCGTGGTACTAAATTATGCCTTGGTAGTAGCAGCCGTAAGCAACATAAGAATTCGACGAAGGATTAGTAGTCCTAGAAACGAAGCGTAGTAGGCATACTGATATGTGGGTAACATGAATTTGCGCCTGAAACAAGGTAACTGAATTATTTTTTGCTTGTAGCTTGAAGCTGCTTTTTGGTCGAAAATAAATTGAATTGGATCAAATCTGCTGTCAAGAACAGAGTTTGCCTATCTTGTTCCCTGGAACAATACTTCAAGATATCATGGCGCAATCAGTTAATAACAGTGTAATTTCTCGGGACCACGACGATTCCCTCTTCAACTACGTTGCTTGTGAAAGGCCAGATAGTGCCGATAATATCGTAGCTTGCGATCACTGTGAAAATTGGTGGCATTATAGTTGCGCAGGAGTTACAGACTCAATCGCAGAACGTAACTGGACTTGCTCAAGATGTCTTCCGCTACCCGTCGCCCAGGGTTCGACGTCGTCAAAGCTGAGTACTGCAAGCCGTCGGCAAATGCTGCAACTAGAGCTCTAACATTTAGCTGAAAGACGGGAATACGAAAAAAAAACAACAAGACTTGGAACTGGAAAAACGTTTCTTAGAGAAGAAATGTAAATTGCTTGAGGAAACTCTAGAAGCGAATGACGATGAGGATCGTCACAGTGTAAGAAGCCGAGTGATCGAGATCGAGTCTCGAAATCGTGCAAATTCTGTTGCCAGCTGAGTAGAAGATCACTCGAAGATACAGGGCTCCAGTAGTATGTTTCGATCGAGTGATAATCAAGGAGTACCTAGCATAAAAATAACGATCAATGAAGAAGGTGCAGTCGAAGTAGCAAACGAGAAAGATGAAGTTTTAACCACACCGATTGCTCAAGATAATGGAGAAGTTAACCCAAATGACCTTCAGCTGCTGCATCAACAGCTCGCGCAGTGTCAGCCAAGCTCAACATCGAGCTTTCAGCAACTTCAACATCTGCAAGAACTTATACGAAGATGTCAATTACAAATGAACAACCATAGGAAAACCGGTACCATTCCGAAGATAAATGAAATTAAGAAGAAGGATGATGGAATTAAGAATAAAAACGAGCAGCCCTTCCCAGCTCCAAGGCCGATTCCAGTTGTGAAGCTGAAACGAAATCAACAGGTGATGTCGATTCCAGCTCCGAAACCGATTCCTGGTCCGAAGCCAACGCCTGTACTGCACCCGCTTCCAGTTCCACAGGCACCTTAAGTCGAGCAACTGATCCCAACTCCACAGTTTCCCCCGGCTTCATTACCTCACAATCCAACTGTCAGGCCATCACAGGACCAACTAGCAGCCAGGCAAGTTATGCCACGTGACCTACCCGAGTTTTCCGGAGACCCCGAGTAATAGCCAATTTTCCTCAACAGTTTTAATAATTCGACAGAAGCGTGTGGATACAACAACATAGAAAATTTGGGTCGTCTTCAATGCTGCCTGAAGGGTAGTGCGCTAAAATCGATCAGGTATTATCTTCTTACTCCTGAGTCGGTACCAGAATTGATCAGAACGCTGCAAACACTGTTTGGTCGTCCGGAAATTATAATCAACAAGCTGATCAGGAATATGCGCGAGCGTCCAGCACCGAAAGCCGACAGACTGGAAACCTTGATAGAATTTAGAAATAACGCAACCTAGTGCAGCATCTCATCGTCGCTGGGCAACATGCTCATCTAATGAATTCAGTCCTTCTTCAAGAAGTGGCGGAGAAATTACAGTGGGCACAACATCTTGTTACCTTTCCTGATGCAACACTGCAGACTTTCAGCGACTTCATGTCGTTGATGATAGAATCCGTCAGCAAAGTTTGTCAGCCAATTGGATCACAACCGAGGTCCAAAGGATTCATCAATGCTCATGACGTAACCGATAATATCGAGACTGTAAAACGAAATTAAAACACTTTACGGAAGCATTGTCCAGTCTGCGAAGGAAACCATCTCGTAAGGGACTACGATCAATTCAAACGATGTGATGTAGAAGATCGATGGAGATATGTTCACCGCGCTAAATTGTGTCGCTGCTGTCTAAATTTCCATGGCAGAAGAGCTTGCCGGAATTCCACTCACTGCGGCGTTGATGGGTGTCAATTTCGCCACCATCCTCTATTACACACAATTTCGCCGACCAGAAATCTTTCAGAGAATACCTTTACTTCGAATCACACTTACCATCATTGCGGGCAATCTGTTCTTCTTCGAATGCTGCCGGTTACCCTCCATGGCGTATCATTGTCAATAAATACATTTGCATTTTTAGACGAGGGATCAACAAATACTCTCATCGAACAAAAACTGATTGACCAACTAGGTGTTAAAGGTCCCACCGTACCGCTGTGTTTGAAATGGACAGCTAACATGACACGAATGGAAAGCGATTCACAGATCGTAACGCTCCACGTTTCAGGAGTTGACCAGAAACGCACATATAGACTTGAAAACGCTCGGACAGTAGAAATCCTGAATCTATCTCCACAAACATTACGGTTTGGAGAATTTCAACAACAATTCCCTCATCTGGTTGGATTGCCTATTGATAGTTGGTCCTGTGATGGCCTGACAATTGGATTGTGAGATAGTGGAGCCGGGGGAAACTGTGGAGTCGGGATCAGTTGCTCGACTGAAGGTGGAACCGGAAGGGGCTGCGGTACAAGCGTTGGCTTCGGACCAGGAATCGGTTTCGGAGCTGAAATCGATATCACCTGTTGATTTCGTTTCAGTCTTAGATCTGCACAGCGGGCTGGCAGGTAAAACTTACGCGCTAATTTCTGTAGTCTGAACAAGGCCAGCAGGATAAATAAAATTCTCTCAAAATCGAAAGATTTTCAGATGAACACTTTTCCGATTGTATCGATCGGGTGCTAATCAATGTTCATAGATCTCATTCTGGTGATTCGGAATCGTGGGCATTATCACACGCATTGGTTTACACTGAATCTGTCAAGCGGGCATGCTACTGCAAAAGGGATTTAATATTCTCAAACACATCTTGAAAAAGATTATGCTTTCCAGTCTTGTTACCGAGTATGTTCAAAAAGCTAGGCGACAAACAACTGATATATTCTCGAAGGTCGACGCACGGTTATTGAGTATCTACATATATCTCGGGTTGGATAATCGTAATGATTAGTAACTGCATTCTTTGGTCGTCACTAGAGCTTCCATTTCCCGACGGTTTTCAGCTTCCCGGGATGCGGGAAATAAATAATAAACTTCCCGGAAAATCCCGGGAATACAGTAGAAAAATAAAAATGTGAATGATTTTCTTTTAAAAAAAAATTAAATTGAAAAATTTTCAAACCCGTTTGATTGCATGTATATCTGTCCTAAAAGCAGAAAAAGGCGATTTGGTGTCCTTCACATCATTCAATCATTTGATAACTCGTCAATAAGTTTACGCAACATCAACTTCTTTTGATTTTTCTTGGCTATATGTATAACCTAAATTTTGGTAATCACGGATACGATTGGGACGATATACAAAACGCAGCTGCTTGAGTTACTGTCCAGCAGCAATTCGTTGTTCTGATACGATGGATCAATTTAATGCAAAGCACCTTCTTTGGTAATCTTGAATGAATAGATTAAGCTGCTTCAGGGTATTGTGCAGTTATTTCCGATCAAATGAGAACATGTGATATATGGAATCCATTTCTGTCGCAGTAGGATCAGCATCATTCCGAATTAAGTGTGAATCAAAATCAAGCAGATAATGGATGCACTGCGCAGCGATGGATGAAGCCTACTATCGATTTCCTGTTACGGGCGAGTATCTGGATTACTTGATCTTATCGCTTCAAAAATCCTGCCTGCATCCTTGAAAGCGACATTCAAATAGGTTGGACGCGCATGATATTGGACAGCTACAGCGTTTCTTTTTATTTCATTTTCGTTTCTTTTCATGCATCCAAAAAATTACAGACAACAAATTAGACGAAATATGCATTCAATGAACCGATCAAATATTTCTGCAGTTGTTCTAGAAACATTCTTTATTTTAAATTGCGTTTGCATTAAGTATGATATCACTACAAACCATCCCAACTTTTGAAACACTCATCGATTTTTTTAAGAAATTACCGCCATTTCAATTGCTAATTTAATTGCATTCATTCAAGATCTTTCATTCAAGATCTAACTATTAAAATAAACTATTAAAAGAACTGTTAAAAATCTGATCAATCGGCTCATCGGTTGCAGAGATATCGTGCGCATCACTAACGCTACTGTAAGGAAATGCTTCGGTACAACGGCCGGCAAATTAATCCATTTTTGCATGAAAATATCAACATTTTTAGTAGTATTTTGAGTAAGGCTTGGACTATTTTCCCAAAAAAATCATGAAAACATATCAGCGAGCCTAAAGATATATAGTCCAAAGATTTGCAAATCAGTTGGAAAAGCAAATATTCATTCACTGCTCACTCCAAATGTTTGCCGATAAAGATATTTCCTACAGAGTTTCTTTCGCAGAACCTACCCTTTTGAAATAAATTAAAAATCTTTTCCCCGGGATTCCCGAATTCCGGGAATGGGAAAACACAATTTCCCGGGAATCGGGAATCCCGGGAAATCCAGAAGTTTCGGGATTCCCGAGAAATAAATTCCCGGGATGGAAGCTCTAGTCGTCACTGAGACAGGCAGAGATAAGGAAATTATGTATTTGCGGCTGTTCTCAAAGTAGCGTTCTATCATATTTGCTATGGAATCTGGTTCCCGGCGACTTGTTACGGATACTAAATGTGCTTGGAATTCCAACCAAAGGGTTTGCTGACGACTACCAAATATTAATTATTGAACTTGCATTAGAACAATCTTTGACTTAATGCAACAAGCATTGAGAGGTGTCGAACAGTTGACAAGTCGACAAGTTGAATTATCACTTGATCCAAACAAAGTATCAATGGTTCTTTTCACGCAGAAGCGAATAACAAGCGGGGTTCATCCCTTGCAGTTCATTGATTCTGAGCTACAGTGTGCAGATAAAGTCAAATACGTTGGAGTTATAGGGGAAGATGGGTTAAAACGCACCCCCTAAGTAAATATGATCATAACTAAGCTATAGAACATCAATTGGGAGAATTTAATTAATGTTATCGTGTAGCCAACATTTTCCTCTGTAATCAAAACCATAACGCTTTGCAAAATATTCAAAAACATGAAAATAATTCAATTTTTCAAAATCATTAAAAATCACCTTTTGAAAAATAAGCGGGGCAAAACGCACCTGTGCGGGGGCAAGATGCACAACAACAATGGGGCATAATGCACTATAACAACGGGGTAGAATGCACCGCAACAACGGGACATAATGCTCGGCGAACAAGCAAGTAATTTTGTTTTCTAACGAGATTTTACAAAAGTGTGCCATTAAATAGCCTTAGGTTATGCAATTGGTAGGTTTTCAGAACGATTTTTTCTGTTTTCGATTAAAAACCAGCAAAATCAGAGAATAGGGCATTTTGCCCCCGATGGAGCAGACATATAAATTTAGCAAAAAGTGAATTATTTAGTAGATTTTTCATATGTAGTGCGACAGAATAATGAACAACGGTATAAATATAACTGGAATGATCTAATATAATAGTAAAACAGTATTTCTAAGAGCGGAAAATCCTTGTTGCACGAGCAACAATAATTACAGTTAACTCTCTCTATGTCGATATTGAAGGGACCATCGACATAGGGAGAGATCGACATATAGAACATAATGATTTTCTTTGAGACAACTTTTCCTTCAGGACATCGTAATGCATGCCGGGAAATAAAGATAGATGTTCGTATTGGGGGGAGTAGGGTAGTAGACGACGAGGTAAAGTGTACTCGCACTGCAAAACATCAAGTTTGCTGTTTGAGAAGGAATCCCTTATTTGCAGTTTATCATTCTGCCCCACATGTAGAGGAACATGGGGAGACTTGACCAGGTTTTCAGCTAAATCTGCATAAATCTCTAAAAAAGTTTTCAATCCTTCCAAAGTCATTGAGATATAATGTAAAATAATAATTCGTGTTCAAATTTGTTGCGGAATTTTTACTTTACTTTTTCAAAAGTTATAAAAGTTTGTCTGAGATTGTTTTTTTTTGGTAAAGTCTCCCCAATGCGGAGAGACTTGACCAAGGCCTGGGGAGACGACCAAGAGAATTTTGAAAAATCAGAACAAAAAATAATGATATAAATAATACTGTAATCCTTTTTTCCATATTGTCGAGGTCATTAGGTAGCAGTAAAAAATATAAAAAGGTTGAATTTCATAAATTTCGACTGTATTTAATGTATTTCCTTTTAAGGATTAACTGTACTGCTTACATTGCATATTAACACGTCACGAAATCAGCCATATTACTACTAACTTTCTTTACTAGTACAAAAATATATAGACTGATATTTGATGTGGGATTTTTGTGACGAGATTAACACTAACAGTAGGTACGACAGCATAGTAAATATCAGAATTTTTTTATCTTTCTTCGGCTTATTGCCACTTGGTCATGTCTCCCCATAAAATCTTGGTCAAGTCTCCCCAACATTAGTTATTGCGTTCAATCCCGTGCAAATTTTAGTAATAACTATTTCAATGTTCCGATTTATGTAAAATCATTTCACTAGTTCATAAAGTATAAAATAATGTATGAGTACTTTAGAAGTAATTATTAGACGAGTAGATATGTCCATACAATGTTTGATACAAAATTACATCATTTAACGCAAATTTATTGAATACGGAATCTTTTCTACAAGGAAAACCTTTTTTTCATTCAAAACTTTAAAAATTACCTTGACGTATCGAAACTAGTACAAAAATATTTTTGAAAATTTTTTAAGGTTCTAATAGAACACGTCATAGCCAATAATAGAATTCTGCGCTTGGTCAAGTCTCTCCATGTTCCCCTAATTGAAATTGTTTTGACCACGAAAGAATGATTTCCGTGCTACAGATGGCTGCATTTTAAATATTTTTATAGCACGTTAAAGTTAAAATTTTGAACCTAAAAATGCATAATTTCTAGACAACCTCAATATATGCAGATTAAGATGAAAGTCTCGTAGGAAAACATGTTGAATATCTCCTTTACTTCAAATCATGTCTTTGCTGCCCCTACATGCAGAATAGGACTTAGCGCCCTGATCGCCAATTTGTATTTCATTATGTATATGCTTTGTGATGTCCCGAGAGAAAAAAACACATCGACATAGAGAGAGAATAATGCAGGCAAATATAAAGCTAGGTACATCGAGATAGGGAGATATCGAGATAGAGAAAATATCGACATAGAGGAGTTTTTATACGTGCGATCTGAAGGGACTTACGAAATAATCGAGATAGAGAAAAATATCGACATAGAGAATATCGACATAGAGAGAGTTAACTGTACATGAGAAGAGCACGTTTTTGTTTTTTGTTTATTTCTCGAGCTGCTATTGATGTACGGTTATCAAACTTTGACAGTGTATGTTTACTATGGCGGACTTCCGACTGGTGTAACCGTTTTCTAGAAATTTTCAGCGGTTTTCGATATAATCAAGGGGTGCATTTTGCCCCGGGGGTGCGTTTTACCCCATCTTCCACTATTGAATTCCAAACTGAATTTGTCTGTTCACATTGAGTTCAGAGTGAAGAAAGTGTGCATGGCCTTCGGGCAGTGCAGACGAACTTTTGGATTTACACGACAATTGTACGTTCAATACTGTCATACGGATGCCTTGCATGGTGGCAGAAGGGAGATGATGAGAGGTGATGACGGTCCATTCAAAGCTAAATCATCTGCAAAGAATGGTGCTCATGGCGTTGACTGGTGCTTTCACCACAACTCCAACCGCTGCCCTTGAGGCTCTTTTAAATATTAAACCATTACACATACACCTCAAACAAGTAGCACTATCATGTGCATAAAGACTGCAGGGTAGTTGGAACAGTAACCATGTTGATCTAGCTACCAGTCATACACGACTGTGGTCACAAATGGTTACATGGGGTGAAGATATTCTTGCTCCCAGCGATATTGCACTCCCATGTAGTTTTCCTTACAGGACATTCCATGTGAAGATTCCCTCTCGAGAGAAGTGGTTGTCTGGCTATATGTAAAGACAACAACAAACGCAAATGGTCTGTTACTATGAAGGTGCTCTGATGAAGGGACGAGCTGGTATTTACTGTCGTAAAATGAGATTGGAACAATCTCACTTACTAGATACTGTGCTGTGTTCCGAGCAGACAATCGTTCCTTCAACAGAACTTGTGCGGAAAAGCTATAAACTTCTGCTCCGATAGTCAGGCTGCAATCAAGGCCCTTAGCTCAGAAATCACGGTCCAAACTAATGATCGCGTGCCGAACCCTAATCGAAGATCTAAATATTGTCAACACTATCTACCTTGTCTGGGTGCCCGGACATTCCGGTATTACTAAAAATGAATCGACCGACGAATTCGCCAGGGCAGGTGCGGCGGTTGACTTTGTTGGTTCTGAGCCAGCCTTGCCAAATTTGACAAGTTGGATAAGAGAAAAATACGGTCCTGGGCTTCTTTCGAGCACCGAAATTATTGGAGAAATCTATTCAATTGTCGCCAAACAAAGGCGTTTCTAGAACAATCGTGCCCAGTGATTTCGAAAAATCTCCTAAATTTTTCGAAACTGCACTCCGGCATACTGACCAGGTCTTTAACCGGTCACTGCAAACTAAATTATCACATATAGCGCGCTGAGTCATTTTCATATGATCTTTGTGAATCCGACTACGGAACCTCATATCATGTGATATGTAACTGCCCAGTAGTAGCGCAACTGCGATTACGAGTTTTCGGCCGTCCTTACATTGACGACACCGTGTTTGGACGACTTAAACTCAGAAATATACTAAACTTCCGTATCCAATGTGGTAAAGAGCTTTAGGCTTATTCGTAGGCTATTTTATCTATTTGTCGTTGTGCTGTTATTTTTCCCACCCTTACAATTCCACTTCCCCCTTCTCTTTTCCTTCCGCTCAGGAAATGATGAGAAGACATAGCAAGACATAAATCCCCGACTAGGGGACGGACATCGCGTAGTTTGTAAATCGATTACCTTGTACGCAGCTCACCTGGGTCCGATTCCCAACCCCGTATATAGAGTTTTTCCAAAAGAGATTTCTCTAATCTGAAAAGGGGCGAATGATCTAAAGGTAAAAACCTATATAATCAAAATAAAAAAAATTAAAGGGTTGTGTACAGGACACGACCACAGTGACATTAAAAATGTAGCTTTTTTCAAGAGCGTGCAAATGAACTTTATCTATCACACATATCAACTCACGTTCTTGCTCACTCGCCTATTTCATATGTTACAATTTGCTATATACCCTCCCCATTAAGACATTATTTATTGAAGGTCATTTAACGGTAATCTATTATTACAATTAACCAAGTATCTCACTAGGTGATTGGCATTATTTGGCTCATCCATCTAGTAAAAATAGGCTGGTATGTCTAGAAAATATATTCAAAAGAAAAGTTCCCTATTGAGAACTATGATGAGGAAGCCCACGCCCGCCAACGGAAATATACAGATTCTATATAAATATGAAATTTCATTTTCCATTTAAATTTTCAATAATGTACTAATGAACTTAAGTAAACAATCTTAAGATTAAGTATTTCTTGATCGATTAGTGGTTGAACAAATGAAATTATTTGATAAATTACATTATTATACAACGTTCGCACTACCGGTTAAAACAGGTTTTTATGCTATCTTGGTGACATTTTTCTTGTTGTTAATTATTATAACGTGTTATAACTCTGTAGTGTAAACATTGTATTATTAAACCAATTCTGCAGCGTTTTATGTTATATAGGTGTTTTATGTGGTAATAGGACTGACATAATTATATCTTCAGTACAGCGGTTTGTTTCATAATTTGAAACAGATTTATTTTAAAATTTAAATTGGTATACCCAACCGTTCTATTTGTTGTATACTTTAAAACGCGATTAGAACTGTGTTTTAAATACATAGGGCAGAACAGATACTGACTGCATAAACTGGGAAAACAATTTTAAGTCCAGCAACGCTTAAGACATGGCTTGAATTTTAATCGAAAAAGAACACCCGCTTAAACGGCTGCTGGGACGGTAAGTTCTGTTTTAAAATTTTCCGTTTTGTACAGTACGAAACAAAAGTGTTTGAAATTAGAAAACAAAAAGTTCTGCTGGGAATGTGATTGTTTCCGATAGAATTACAGGTTTTTTCACGCGGGGGATACAGGCCGCGTAAATAAAAACCGCGTAAATTTCAAAAACACGCGTAAATGAAAACCGAAGCACGTTGTCAGATGCCTTACTGATAAAAAACATATAACTGAAATATATATTACATATAACCGAAATATGAAACATATGAAAGCCAATAGGCTCTTTACCCTACACAGCTACAAAGCGCCGTAAACATTCATTAACAAGTTATAACGCACACGCATGCATAAAAATAAATATATTTTTTTTCAACGCGACACTCTCAAGCACCACACATAAGTCACATCCTGCCGTATTGAATTAAATTCAAACCACCCCACCCACCCACTTTGCAAATCATTCTGTGACACCGTGCTGATACCCGAAAAATCTGCACACGGCCACCGCTGCACAGTGGTCGGAAACGCCAAAAACGTGAACTTAATTCACTAGAGGCCAAACCATCGAATATATTCACAGGGTGTCTTTGGAGGAATTGTTTGTATGAATATTCCCCACAATCTGAAAATAATTGAAATTAGACATGGCTTACCATGATCGAACTAAAAAAATTAACTTTTTATACTAACGAGATAGAAAGTTGGTGTCTTCGACAAAGTTTTAGGAATGCTTATAGTGAAGAATTTTGTTGAAAAACTTGAGCTTGTAGGAGTAAAGGTTATCGATTTATAAGGCGTTTTCTATGACAACCCCCTTAAATCTAGTTTTCTTTATATAACTTTTTTCATTGTGACTTTTCGTGCAAACTATGTTCTAGACAAATATGAAGGTAACAAAACTACATAATATTGTCGAAGACTGTATGTAAAAATACTCATTTGTTTCAAAGTTATGGAAGATTTTTACATTTTTTTACACCAACTTCAATTACGTATAAGAAAAAAAAGGTGCAAACCAAAATTCACGAACAGGCACTTTTTTAACTCTCTAAACTATGCACAATAAAGCTAAGAAGGTTTGGTACGTGGCGCTCTAGAACCCTATGAATAGCGTTATCTTACTTTATCATATTTTTTGACTTTTTCCATACAAAAATCAGCAAAAAAAAATTTTTAATTTTGTTGCCCCAATTTTTAAAATTTTTGGTTCAATGTTCAATTACAAGTATTATTTTCACTTATACCTGAATATTTCAGATTTTATAAACGTGGGAGCAAAAATGTAAAGTTTTTAATATCATTGGAGATTCCAAACTAATATATACTCAAATAGACATGTCATAATGAATTTAATGCGTACAAAAGAATGTCATACCATTATTTATTAAATTTCACGGAAAAAAATGAAAAAAAATTTTTGAATGGAAAAAGTCAAAAAACATGATAAAGTAAGCTTACCCTATTCATAGGGTTCTAGAGTGCCACGCACCAAACCTTCTTAGCTTTATTGTGCATAGTTTAGAAAGTTGAAAAAGTGCCTGTTCGTGAATTTTGGTTTGCACTTTTTTTTCTTATACGTAGTTGAAGTTAGTGTAAAAAAATGTAAAAATCTTCCATAACTTTGAAACAAATGAGTATTTTTACATACAGTCTTCGACAATATAATGTAGTTTTAATATCTACACATTTGTGTTATACATAGTTTGCACGAAAAGTCACAATGAAAAAAGTTATATTAAAAAAACTAGATTTAAGTGGGTTGTCATAGAAAACGTCTTATAAATCGATAATCTTTACTTCTACAAGCTCAAGTTCTTCAACAAAATTCTTCACTATGAGCATTCCTAAAACTTTGCCGAAGACACCAACTTTCTATCTCGTCAGTATAAAAAGTTAATTTTTTTAGTTCGATCATGGTAAGCCTTGCATAATTTCAATTGTTATCAGATTGTGGGGAATATTGATACGAATAATTCCTCCAAAGACACCCTGTGATTATATTCGATGGTTTGCCTCTAGTGAATTAAATTCACGTTTTTAGCGTTTCCGACCACTGTGCGCTGCCGAAAATGCATAGCGTCTACCGCTTAGTGTAGCGTCCAGACGCTGCAGCCATGATCTTACCCGTTCGACACAAGAACAAAAACTGATTCAAACGTGTACGCGTCACCACTATTTATAAACTAACCGTATATGGTTTAGTCACTTAGGTGCGTTGCCGAAAATCGATAGCGCTTATTGCAACGCCCGGAGACGACGTTGCTGGTATGGGATATTAACAACAACTGATTTAAACGGACATTCGTCGCTTCTATTTATGACTTTTCGTGTTTGATTGAGCGACTAAGGTGCCCTCTAATGACGGCTGTGTCTGAGAAATCTGCCTCACGAATGATAATTTTCCTGTTTTTCGTGAACTTTTTAATTTTACCAATTTCCAAAAGTCTACTTTTATTGGGGAGATATTAAATTATTACCAATATTTAAGTTAGGTGTTTCTGAATCGGTTGGTGTATGAATGATTAAAATTCATCTAGTAATATCGGAGTTATAAGCGTGCAAACCTTACATAGTTTCGTTACATGGGAGATAGTTTAGATTTTAGAATGACACCTAGCCCCAGATAGTGGAGTAAGACATTTTTAATATCAAAACCTTTCTCATCTGTCCAAACTACGATTCCATAGCTGGTTATGTCCAATACAATGGTGCAAATGTATATTACATATTCAGTACGATTTGCGCATGCATACAATGGATCGACAGCCACGATCTTGAGATGCTATGTGTCGACACTGAAACATCGCTTGAAACCAGCGGCGGATCAAGGAGGACGATCCGGATGGTCTGGACCCTGCCGAAAATTTTCAATTTGTTAAGAAATTTTAAACTAGTTTTAAAGTAGCAACACCTCACTACATAACCCTACCTACGCCTATATAAGTCTTGGGCGGGATTAGGTTGACAATTTTTGGGCGGGATTAGGTTGACGATTTTTAGAGTGATTGCATAACCTTTCTATACGAGAAAATCAAAAATGTGCCAAAGTCTAAAAAGTTAATTTACGAAATATTTTTTAAGATTACATCAAATCTCGACGCTTTATGCATTTTAAACACATTTGGCATCAAAAATACAAATTCGATTTTGAAGTTCTCCTTTACTCCCCCTTTGAGTATTTTTCAGTTCAGATTATATGGAAATTTACTGAGTGGCTGCACTCTTCAACCCGTTACTCCGAAACCGGAAGTTCAACCAATAAAAAAAAATCAATAGCAGCCGGTAGGAAGGCTGTACCTTTCATTTGAGACTAAGTTTGTGCCAATCAGTTCAGCCATCTCTGAGAAACAGAGGTGACATTTTTTCCCCATACACACATACACACACATACATACACAGACATTTTCCTATCTCGACGTACTGAGTCGAATGGTATATGACACATGGCCCACAGGGTCGGGATTAGGTTGAAAATTTTTAGAGTGATTGCATAGCCTTTCTATATGAGAAAGGAAAAAATCCCCGACTACATACGGGGAACGTACCATTTGAGCCAAAAATCCCGAGTTTAACTTTGTGGGCGTACAGAAAGCAGGCAAAGATACACATTTATTTAACGCTGTCTTCAGCAAGTCACGGCTGCTTTAGAAAATATCTGAATGGATTCAGTCACGCGCCATCACTCTGTTGCCCGGAGTAAGAGAGTGCAGAGGAAACACCGGAGCCCGTGAACGAGCTTCCAGGAAGTACGAAACGAGTGCCTGGCTCTATGCGCAGAGAATGTCTTACAAGAGATGCAAAAAAGCTGCACAGGAAAGGGAGAAGAGGTCAACGAACTAGTGACCAGAGCTGATAGTTCGAATAAGTGCACCCTGTCGGCCACCAAGGTATTGGCTAGATCCACCGCCGGGGAAGCTTGATGGCTTTCGAAACGTACATCGATATCGCGAGAAATTCCGCCACCGGGGAACTCTCAATTGGCGTAGGGTGGATTCAACAACGGGAAATATCCGAGATCGCGATAGAGCTTGGAGCTAATTGGCTCACGAAAACGGCTGGTTGAGTATGGCAAAACACTCTTCAGAAATCACTTCCAATCATTGTCCACGTGCTACGCTTCTGCTGTCAACAGTCAAGGAAAACAGTAACACTAACAGCCATAGAATTTTGTTCGTTCTTTGGTAATACTGTCAGGATAATCTTTAGTGTTTGGTGCAAGACAAAGATGTTAAACGTTACTATGTTTCAGTTGCCGCAAGGTTCTACTGTATCGATTTTGTTGGCTATTTTCGGCAAATTTAAGACTAAGAGACAACGAAAGCAATGAAATTGAAAGACGGATAGGTATTCTAGAGCGAATCAGTTATAAATTTAGAACGGGGAAACTATGACTTGACAGGCTCATATGGACATGATCGAAAGGAAATGTGAAGAGTACTTTGCCTTCTGCTAAGTAGGAGTTGGGCGTTGCACCCAAGTCTACCGCATGGTCATTGATAGAACATAACTCATCATCATGTTTTACCGACGACGCTGATTGACTGTGGGATTCCGCAATCAAAAGAGTGCATCAACATTTAGGAGAAATCGCAGGCAATCAAAACTTCACCTTCGAAGAATTGTCTTTTCTCGCCCACGTTTCAGCTAAGATGAAGTCTTGGCTAATAACACTAACCTCCATTGATGCTCATGTTCCACAGCCCATTTTCTCACCAGAAAAACGCTCAAGGAGGCAGTTCTCAAAATTAACATACGTTTGCTCGCGTAAAACGGCGGGCAGTCGTTTCATTAGAATTGGATGAGTATATTTCAAAAAGACAGGAAATAACTCGATTATATACCACTTCGATTAATCTTCATCCACTAAATTGCCACTATTTACGCATCTATCTACAATAAAATATTTATCAAATTGTGCTATTGAGTCGCCATCATGCTTTTTTTATTCCAACCCGTTCGATTGCCGTGTTTCAGCTTTTTGGGGGCTTTCGCGAATTTTTCGGACTCTTACAGCAAGAACAATCATTCTGGTGTAAGAATATGCGTAAATTGCAAAATAGAATTGAAAATAAGAAATGTATGCAAAATTGTAGCGATAATACAATCGTTGAATTGAAAGCTATCAGCAATGCTCTTGATACTATTCGCTCATATAAATATCAACATTTTGGTATCGGATCGTATGCATTGCGGAATATTCCAGTATTTTTTTATTTAGAAATCAAAATAGAGAGATGTTCTGTGTTATATGCAATTGAAAAATTGCTTTAGCAAAGGTTATAGTTAAAATAATGAAGAACTATTTCGAGAATTAGGTTGATTCATTACCATCAGCTGTGCTAACTATCAAATTATCAAAACCTTATTCTGTGTTTTATCAATCGTAAACAAGAAATACGCCCAACTCAATTTGATTAACACATTCTGGTTCTATTTTCTTGTTATGTTAGTGGTCGTTCAAAATTCAAATAAAGACCATGCCCATATGTTACATCAAAATAATAGACGAAGCATACGATATGCATGAAACAATCAGTTTGCCGAATCTTAGTGTTGGTAGCAAAACGGAAATGAATCATATTCCAATGGCACTCCGTATTCAGACAATAGGTAAATTAGTCACACAACGTATAGCATTAGGGTGTCCCAAAATGATATCATGTTAAAAAAGTCATCGGGCTCACTTCTTAAATGAAAGGTTAGGGTATTGGGACCACTTTCTTCTTCGGAGTGAGTTTGCTAAAACGCTTCCTACTGGTGGCGACTTTTGATTTTTTGAAAAATGGGCCGATTTTGGATAAAATTTCAAATTTATGCCTGTTGAAGTGGTCCTGAACTGTCTTAGATTTTTTTTCAGCATTTTTAATTTTTTCTGGAGATCCAAACGGAGAAGTTTGGTTAGTTAGTTTGTTCAAATTTGGAATTATAAGAGCGGCAGGGCCATTAAAACTTAGTAAAAAGTGAAATTCTTTGTGTTTTTCAGTATTTTTTCTTCAAAACTGGGTATCTACAAAATTTTAAAAGTACAGAGAACACTTTATATAGTTGAGCCGAATTCAAGGGCGTAATTTTGCTGAAGAAAGTGTATAGCTACGGCCAATGAGGTATAAGTTATTTACGTTTTTGTTAGATAATCTTTGACATTTTTAGCAATTTATCAAAAATAATGCTGTTCCAAAAAGTAAATCAGTACAAATGTGCTTTGACCACACATTGTTTTCCGAAAAATAGAAGGAATAGCATAACATGTCAAAGATTATCTAACAAAAACTTAAATAACTCATACCCCATTAGCCATAGCTATACACTTTCTTCAGCAAAATTACGCCCCTGAATTCGGCTCAACTATATAAAGTGTTTTCTGTACTTTTAAAATTTTGTAGATACCCAGTTTTGAAGAAAAAATACTGAAAAACATTAAAAATTTCACTTTTTACTAAGTTTTAATGGCCCTGCCGCTCTTATAATTCCAAATTTGTACAAACTAACTAACCAAACTTCTCCGTTTGGATCTCCAGAAAAATTAAAAATGCTGAAAAAAAATCTAAGACAGTTCAGGACCACTTCAACAGGCATAAATTTGAAATTTTATCCAAAATCGGCCCATTTTTCAAAAAATCAAAAGTCGCCACCAGTAGGAAGCGTTTTAGTAAACTCACGCCGAAGAAGAAAGTGGTCCCAATACCCTAACATTTCATTTAAGAAGTGAGCCCGATGACTTTTTTAACATGATGTCATTTTGGGACACCCTAGTATAGCATGTTGTTGCCAGATTTTTATTCGCTTTATTTGCTATTTTCGTGGTAAGGTGGTGCCTTAGATTATTCCCCTTTCAATCGCGCCTCAATTTGCATCCTATCATTCGAGTCAAAGTGACATAAATCTTTAAGTGTGGATGTGTGTGATTTGTCCACCCTCACTACTGTATATTTCCATTTGCTTCACCTATAATTGAACTCATTGTTTTGTATCATTCATTGAACATAACGCCCGGATAACGCTACCGATAAGTGTCGTCGCGGTAGACGGGGAGAATAAAACGATTTGTCACTTCTGTGAGAACTGTTACCCGAACTAGTCAACTTTTCCCTTTTCTCTTGAGAAAACACCTTTTACTTTAACTGGCGACGAGGAAAAACGGTAACTAGTGGTTTATTATATTAAAAACGTGTTTAATCCACCTAACAGTGTGATGAGACATTTCTTATAACTCTTATCACTCTTCGGATATTATATCGTTTGAGAGCATTTAGAACTTGAGTGGCAGGACTTAGAGAATCGCTCAAATCAGCATAGGACAACATCAGTGCTAGAAATCTCAAACCAAATCAATGGGAAAGCGAAAAAATGGCCCATAAAATAGACATACCAATGAATTATTGTTAATGCTCTGGTAATAAAATATCCATATTGTGGTGGGAAAACTGAATTTTCCTAAAGGGGTTGTACTGAAACAAAAAAAAACGAAACGAGCACGCATTTTCGCCGCTAGGTGGCACTGTATGCATCGTATTATCACTGTAAGTGAAAATAAGAAGGATAATTGAATTGTCTACAACTTAGTCGAAGACTGCTAGTAAATTCGACTTTGTTAAAAGAAGTTATTAAACTTTTAACGAAGTGATGTCTGAGTCAGTTTTGCATGGGGCCTAACAGTGCATGGTTGTGTATCAGTACTCGATTCACACGAACTAAACATTTTTGTGAAATAATCGTTAGGTTTAGCTCAATGGTATGTTCAGAAGAATTATAGTAAATAATACGAACGGAGAGAGATAGAAATTTTGTGTCTTCTACAAAGTTAAAGAACAGGCATTTTTCAGTATTTCTTCTGAACATCTTGATACTCTATCTCTCTTCTATGAAAAGTTAGTAGTGGCGCCCTCTATGCGGTCACAGGTGGAACTAAAATTTTCTAACCAAAACATAATTCGTATTATTTACTATAATTCTTGTAAACATACTATTCGGCTAAATCTAACCATTATTTCACAAAAATATATAGTTCGCGGGACTCGACTACTGATACACAACCATGCACTGCTAGGCCCCATGCAAAACTGACTCAGACATCACTTCGTTAAAAGTTTAATAACTTCTTTTAACATAGCCGGATTAACCAGCAGTCTTCGACAAAGTTGTAGATAATTAAAATATCTTTCTTATTTTCACTTACAGTGATAATACGATGTATACAGTGCCACCTAGCGGCGAAAATACGAGCTAGTGAGTTTCTCCATGTAAATTGTTGAAAAATCCAATATAAACTTCAGGCACGTTGGTCCGGTAGTTAGACTTGTTCGATTTGCTTCAAATTTGGTACAAGTACTTCTGGTGGGACTAGGAATCGACTCAGGGGTGGGCCGATTGAGTTTTCAAAAATTCATCATTTTTCTGGGCAGTCTAGTGCACAGCGCTCTAAAAATCTAGCGAAATCGTCTTAGGGCACCAGCGGGTCTGTAAAGAATACTAAAAATTAATTTCTATTCCATAATTTTCAGCTCAGCAATTCGAGAGATCGTGCTCACCGCAAGCCATGAAAAATAGACTACGTTGTGAAGCGATGGTCACTATTTATTAAAAAATCACGGTTAAATAAAAAATAAAACTATTAAAAAATTTCAAATAGTTTACAATTTTCACAAACTTATTAGGAAAAATTGTTTAATAAGCTTTCATAATATTGTGTAGGAAAAAAGCTGAAAATTTGAAAATAAATCTGAGGATTATGATTGATTACAGAACTCTGGAATTTTCTATTGGAATGTTTTCAGGCAGGAATTTGATATTGATGCTATTAGACAACTGTGAAATCAAGACCAATAGATCAGTTACATATCAGGACCCCATTCCGACAATTTATCAAAAGTCCTCATGATGTTTACAACAACAGGTTATCAATCTATGGAGCAGATAATGTTATTGTAATATTGAATTAAATCAGTTTGCATCAATAAATTTGCAACTCCAATCCAATATATTTTTTTTGGTGTGTTGGGGGGGGGGGGCTGTATGGTGTTAAACCCCAAAACCTTCTCTTGGCTACGCCGTTGCATGGAGTTATTTATTTCGCTTTTCATTTTCCGAAAGGTTTCAGACCGATCCGATGGTCATAAGTTAGAAAAATTGCAGTCAGAAGGTACGCACAAATGAACATTTTTGCACTGATAAGTTATCAAGTTCCTTCCAGACAACTTGGAAGTGTTCGGTGATTATTTCTAGCGGTTGTACATAGAAAAATGAAATACAAAATTCGATTTATCGAAATAATGTTTGGCTTATTTCAATGGATTATTACTATATTGAACAATAAATAGGCGACGAAGAGTAATCCACAAACAACAAGCCATAACTTTTAAAGTATTCAAAATAGATATTTGAAGTCTTCAGTAAAGTTATTCGCAAAAGTAAGAGCTACAAATTTGCTGAAGACATCATTTCGTTATAATCACTTCCAAGAAAATTTGTGAAAATATCTCACTCATAGAGGGATTAATCAGCAAAAGCACAATTCCAAAAGAAAGAGTATATCTCCTCCATTTAATGCTCCGAAGATACTATTGACCTAAAATAAGCCGTTTTGGCGTTAATAATAGATTACATGTTTTTGGTCATATTTCTGGCAATGGGAAATGATAAAAATCTTTCGTCCGCATTTAATGTTAAATATCTCTTTTGATAATAGTCCGATTTCAACAATCTATAGCTTGTTCGAAAGGTATTTGTTAAAGCTGTCTAAAAACATATAAATTGTTAATCTATATTGTCAATTCCGGCAGATAATTTAAAAAAACTGCAAAAAACGCCATTTTTACGCATTCAAACATTCATATCTTAAAAACTAAACATCAGAATCAAAATCAAATTAATAGCGTTCATACTGTTTTTTAGTTCTTTCATTTAAAATTGGTTTGGATAAGATCGGTTCAGCCATTGCTGAGAAACACGAATGAGAATTTGTCCGTTACATACACACACACACACACACAGACACACACACACACACAGACATTGTCCCAAATCGTCGAGCTGAGTCGATTGGTATATAAGAATCGGCCTCCGGGCCTCGGAAAAAATCTTGAAAGTTTGAGCGAATTCTATACATTTCTTTTATAAGAAATGTAAAAAGAGCTTTTTTCGTGGAGTAGTTTTTTATGTTAGCGCGAGTGATATATATTGCGAAAATACAACGTTCTGCTATCAACGACAACCGTCGAATCGCGGTCGCAGATAGGCCGAAAGTACAAAGGTCCGTTCTACGACGACATTGCGTTTTGTCGGCGTCAGTTGAGTTCGCAGGCAGCAAAGAAAAACGGCTAATCAGGAACGAGTATTTCGACAGGCGAACACGAATTTCGACGGCTTGCGAGAATTACGACGGCCCAATTGACGGTGGACAAAGCAGTATCCCGCATAGATAAACTTCTGCTGATGTCACGACGGTGTCAATTGATGCCAAGACTGTAGAAACAAAGGTAAAACAAAAAAAATTTCTCATTTGTTTTTTAATTAAAATATTTCTAAAAGCGGCATTCAAAAGTGAATACCTTTTGTCCACGTGTTAGCCTTGTGTGAATTTCTTTTATTTCAGCTTCGGAGAGGCGGAAACCATTATACAGAACATCCTTATTAAGAGTGTCTTCCTATATTTTTAGTGTCAAGAAGCAACGAATTCAGCAACGGAGGTGAGCACGGTTATAGGAGGTTTTGATAATAAGATTTTAACAATACGACAACTGTCGATTAGTTGGCAAAGGCCACAGGAACAAGCTAGCTGCATCGGGTGAGTCATTGTAAACTTTTTATTAAGTGCGCGAGTCGACTATAGCATCTGATTGCTTTTTTTCTGTTTCTATTTTGTTTCATATTGTTTTTTTCTTTTTGGGTTTAAATTTTTTTTTTTACAAGTATAGTGCATAATGGCTCAGAATAATGGGTACATGGCCTCTAGCATTGAACCCTATAGAAAAGGTACGTCCTTTTCCGGCTGGGCTGATAGGCTAGAATATGCATGTATACTTGCGAATAGTGCAATTGACGCTTGTCTTATATCGGACCTCACAACTCGTGATATTTGTACTGTCATGGTAAATATAACTGTTGACAACATAAACAAGAAATACGTCTATTGTTCGGCATATTTGCCGCATAATGAACCATCACCTTCTGATGATTTCAAAAGGGTTGTATCATACTGTGGCAGAAATGGGTTTCCTCTCATAATCGGCAGTGATGCAAATTCCCACCACATAATTTGGGGCAGCTCTGATATCAATTTGAGAGGCACCGAATTGATGGAATACTTAAGTAGTACAAATCTGCACATTCTTAATGCAGGAAACCGCCCAACTTTTGCACGAGCTGGCAGAGAAGAGGTGTTAGATGTAACTCTCTGCTCTGACAGTATTACGCATGAGTTGACAAACTGGCTCGTACCAAACGAGCTCGAACCGTCGTTATCTGATCATAAGTACATCGTCTTTCATCATTTAAATGTCTCGCTAGATATCGTCACCTATCGTAATTCCAAATCTACGAACTGGGACCTCTACGAAGAGGGCTTGGCGACTAGGTTTCATGGGTATCTTCCGACGATTGAATCTCCAAGTGATTTGGATAAGGTCGTGGATAAAACAAGCTCACTCATAGTAGCAGCATACCAAGAGGCTTGTCAGCTTCGAGTTATGCGTGCTTCTAGAGGAACACCTTGGTGGAATACCGAACTTGTTCGACTCAAAAAGTTATGTAGGAGAGCTTGGAATCGCAGACGCAGGGACGGGTCGGAGGCATTTAAGTTGGCTCGCAAAGCATACAGAAATGCCCTTCGATCCTCTGAGCGAAGTGGTTGGAAAAGCCTCTGCACAAATGTCTCAAGTCTCAACAAGACTAGTAGATTAAATAAGTTACTTTCGAAATCGAAAGACTTTCATGTCAGTTCCATTAGAACTGCTAATGGTAAATACTCGTCTGATGAAGATGTAGTACTCAACTGTCTTTTTGACACACACTTTCCAGGTTGTACGGAGCCATCACTGACGACTGCCTCTGAGTTCTTTTCAGGCAGTTCTGATTCTTGGGCATTTGCTCGTAGAATTGTGACAACCGAATCGATCAAATGGGCGATTGAAAGTTTTGCTCCGTATAAGTCTCCGGGAAAGGACGGAATTATTCCAGTTCTACTACAAAAAGGATATGAACACTTCAAGCATATTTTGAAAAAGGTTCTTACTTGCAGTCTTGCAACAGGATACATTCCATTAGCGTGGCGGGAAATAACTGTCAAATTCATTCCCAAAGGTGGCCGCGTCACTTATGAGGAGGCAAAGAGCTTTACACCGATCAGTCTGACCTCCTTCCTTCTCAAATCAGTGGAACGTTTAATCGACCACTACATTCGGGATGGTAGCTTGGGCGAGCACCCGCTGCATGCAATGCAACATGCATATCAGCGGGGGAAGTCTACTACCACCCTGTTACACAATGTTGTCTACAACATTGAAAAAGCTTTTTCACAAAAGCAATGAAGTTTAGGAGTTTTTCTCGATATTGAAGGTACTTTTGACAACGTGTCTTTCGAATCCATTTTGGAAGCAGCACGAGATCATGGAGTATCTTCATATATCACGAACTGGATACACGCAATGCTTAGCAACGGACATCTGTGCTCATCGTTAAGACAAGTGGAGATGAGGAAACTGAGTGTCTGCGGATGTCCTCAAGGTGGTGTGCTGTCACCACTTCTATGGAACCTTGTCGCCGATAGCTTGTTGAGAAAACTAAATGAGCTTGGGTTTCCGACGTATGGTTTCGCCAATGATTATCATATAATGATCACCGGTATTTACATTAACACACTTTTTGATTTGATGCAACAAGCCTTATGTGTTGTTGAGCGGTGGTGTCTTCGTGTTGGACTATCAGTTAATTCAAATAAAACCTCAATGGTGCTTTTCACGCAACGAAGGATTACAACCGGAGCTCGTCCATTGCAGTTTTTTGATTCTGAAATTATTGTCGAAGATCAAGTTAAGTACGTTGGGGTAATTCTCGACATAAAACTTAATTGGACAGCTCACATAGATTTCAGGATCAAGAAAGCTTGCATGGCCTTTGGTCAATGTAGACGGGCTTTCGGCAAATCTTGGAGACTCAAACCCAAGTACATTCAGTGGATCTACACAACAATTGTTAGACCAATACTGGCATACGGGTGCCTTGTTTGGTGACAGAAGGGAGAAGTCATGACAATCCAATCAAAGTTAAACCATCTTCAGATGGTCTTGATGGCGATGACTGGTGCGTTCTCGACAACACCTACTGCTGCTCTCAAGGCACTCTTGAACATAAAACCACTACATGTGTTTCTGAAGCAAGAAGCACTTTCTTGTGCATACCGTCTTAAGGTTACTGGCTCTGGAACAGTAACCCAATAGATCGTGTAACTAGCCACACAAGACTGTGGCCCCAAATGGTTACTTGGGATGAATATACACTTGCTCCCAGTGACCTTACACTCACATGTAGTTTTCCTTCTAAAACTTTCAATGTGAGAATTCCTCTTCGTGAGGAATGGCTGTCTGGCTGGATGGAGCGACAACTTGAAGAATACGTAGTTTGTTATACGGACGGTTCTTTGTTGGAGGGCCGAGCCGGTGCTGGTGTCTATTGTCATGAGATGAGATTAAACCAATCTCATTCGCTTGGTAAATACTGTACCGTATTCCAAGCAGAAATCTTTGCGATTCTGTGTGGCGTACAATCCGCACTTCAACAGGGAATTTGCGGTAAAAGAGTCTATTTTTGCTCTGACAGTCAGGCTGCCCTGAAAGCACTTAGTGCGGCAGATTCGAGATCGAAATTAGTAATCGCATGTCGAACTCAAATCGAAGAACTTAGCATTTTAAATGCTATCTACCTTCTATGGGTACCCGGTCATTCCGGTATTACTGGAAATGAATGGGAGGACGAATTGGCTAGAGCTGGCGCTGCGACTGATTTCGTTGGTCCAGAACCAGTTCTACCACTGTCAATAAGTTGGATAAAGCACAAGATTCACTCTTGGGCTGCATTCGAACATGCCAACCATTGGCGTAGCTTGCAAACTTGCGTTCAAACAAAGGCTTTTCTGCCGGATGTGAGTCCGAAAATGTCAAGAAATTTGTTGCATTTTTCCAAGCACAACTGCAGTATTCTGGTCAGGGCACTGACTGGACATTGCAAACTCAATTATCACATGGCTACTATTCAGCGCGCTGAGTATTATTCATGTGATCTTTGTGAATCCGATTACGGAACATAATATCATTTGATATGCAATTGCCCTGTATTAATGCAATTGCGCATCCGGATTTTTGGTTCTCCATACATAGATGAACCTATGTACAGAGAGCTGAAATTTAAGGATATGCTTTTGTTCCTAACCCAGTGTGGTAAAGAGCTATAGTTTTTTAGCCGTATTTGAATGACAATACCTCTTCGGGGGTGTTGTCGTTCTGTTATCTCAATATCCCCTCGGGGGTGTTGATATATCCGCTCACTGGTTGAGTAGAGGTTCTAAATCCCTCCGGGGGTTGGAAGTTTTATTCCTGCTGTTGTAGCACCTGCAGATCGTTCAGCATCACTCCGGGGATGCAGAATGCTCTGTTTTAATTGTTCTGTGTCGTTGTTTTCCTTACCCCTAACCTTACCACTTCCCCAATCCTTCCCATCAGGAAAATGATGAAAAGACGATTCTTGGCAACGCACAAATCTCCGATCAACATGGGGAACGTGCCATTTGAGCCAGACGCTACTGATTCCTGATTCCTGAAGGTACGTCCTTTTCCGACTGGGCTGATAGGCTAGAATACAATTTTATAGCAAATGAGGTGTCGGAAGTTCAGAGGAAGTCTCACTTCATGAACCTATGCGGACCTTATGTATATTCACAATTAAAACTTGTGTTTCAAAATGGAACTTTAACTACAGTAGGATATACGGAGATGATCAATAAGTTGAAACAAAGGTTCGATAAAACAGAGCCTGATCTTGTACAGCAAAACAGATTCAGCCATCGGGTCCAGCAACCCGACGAATCCGCAGAGGACTTTGTTTTGGCAGTGAAACTGCAAGCAGAATTCTGCGGATTCGGGGCTTTCAAGGACATTGCGATACAGGATAGGGTTTTAGCTGGGTTTAGGGATGAAGTTTTCAATGAGGAGAAACCTACACTAGAATCGATGGATAAATACATTACTACTTGGAACATAGCGAAAACAAATGCACAAACTTTGAACAGTGACTTTCAAGTTCCCCCAGGGACGAGTTTGCATCGTCTGCTTAGTGTTTATAACAAGGCACATAGCCTCAACACTAATGCATCTCCTGAAAAACCAGCTTTGAAGAAACCAGTAAGGGAAAGATTAGGTTATCAGCCATATAGTAAAAATACTCACAGCGACATGAGACATTACAAAGACTATAAACAAACAACACAGAATAGTGTGGGCTACAATAACAATCGATACAACAAAGATAAGCGTAGGACCGATTTTTCTCAGATAATTTGCGACTTTTGTGGGGTCAAAGGACACATCAAAAGAAAAGAAAAGACTAAAAAATATGAAACGAGATGCGGTTAAATTTATAGACGAAGCGAAGCCTGGTACGCGTGCAGAGATGCAGCTGAGCACCCTAATGGGCAGAATGACGACGAAGACGACTCTAGCTGACGATGACAGCGATGATGATTGGAATTCAGGTGATTTACAGTGTATGTGCGTGACGTCACTTAATAAAACAAGCGAACCATGTTTGATAAATGTTTCCATAGATAATTGTCTAGTTAGAATGGAAGTCGATAGCGGCTCCACAGTATCAGTTATGGGTAAAAATCAATATTTTTATTTATATAGAAAACCTTTAAGCAAATGCAGTAAACAATTGTTGGTGGTAAACGGGTCCAAACTCAAAATTGAGGGGGAGACTAATGTTTTGGTAACACTCAATGGTCGGGTAACCAATTTGAACTTACTTATTTTGGACACTGAATTTAAATTTAGGCCTTTAATGGGCAGAAACTGGATGGATATTTACTTTCCTCAATGGAGGCAAATTTTTTCGAATAATTTGTTAATTAATGATCAAGTAAACAGTGTAAATGCGCCAAATGGTGCAAATTTGATTGAGGAAATCAAAAATGAATATGCCACAGTATTCATCAAAGATTTCACAACGCCTATCAAATGGTTTGAGGCAGATTTAGTTCTAAAAAGTGAAGTTCCATTTTTCAAAAGAGCCTATGATGTACCTTTTAGATTAAGGGATAAAGTTTTAATATATTTAAACAAACTAGAAAAAGAAAATGTAATAACTCCTATAAAAACGAGTGAGTGGACGTCACCAGTCAATGTAGTTATGAAGAAGGATGACCAAATCAGGCTGGTGATTGACTGTAAGGTATCCATAAATAGTTTTAATACCAAACACTTACCCTTTACCTGTGGCTGCTGATTTGTTTGCTAAATTGGCGGACTGTAAGGTTTTTTGTTCTTTAGATCTTCAGGGAGCTTATACTCAAGTAGCCCTAACTGAACGGTCTAAGAAATTTATGGTTATCAATACAATCAAAGGGGTGTTTACATATAACCGTTTACCACAGGGAGCATCTTCTAGTGCTTCAATTTTCCAACATATTATGGAGCAAATACTAGAAGGAATCGAAGGAGTATTTGTTTATCTTGACGATGTTTTGATTGCAGGTAAAGATCTGGGAGATTGTCGTATGAAATTAATTTTGGTTTTTGAAAGACTTGCAAATGCAAACATTAAAGTAAATTTAGAAAAATGCAATTTTTTTGTTTCTGAATTAAATTATTTGGGACACATTATTGGAGAAAACGGTTTATTACCTAGTCCAGACAAAAT
This sequence comes from Topomyia yanbarensis, assembly GCF_030247195.1. Taxonomy (NCBI): domain Eukaryota; kingdom Metazoa; phylum Arthropoda; class Insecta; order Diptera; family Culicidae; genus Topomyia; species Topomyia yanbarensis. The sequence goes on from NC_080670.1 coordinate 116,500,843, forward strand.
ATCTACTGTACAAAGGGCAAAGGTTCCTAAAAATGTGAACGAACTGAAATCCTATTTAGGTTTGATTGATTATTATAACAGATTTGTGTCAAATATGTCTTCCAAATTGTATTATTTGTACAACTTGTTGAAAAAGAATGTTCAATTTAAATGGGACGACAATTGTCAAAAGGCTTTTAACGATAGTAAACAAGCATTGGTTTCTGCTAATATTTTGGAATTTTATGATTCTAAGAAGGAAATTATAGTAGTAACAGATGTATCAAGCTATGGCCTGGGAGGTGTGATTCCACATATGATTGATGGTTTAGATGGCAGAATTTATTTAACATCTTTTACTTTAAGTGACGCACAAAAGAGATACCCAATTCTTCATTTAGAGGCTTTGGCTTTAGTTTGCACAATTAAGAAATTTCACAAATATTTATATGGGCAAAGGTTCATAGCCTATACAGATCACAAGCCATTGATAGGAATTTTCGGAAAAGAAGGCAAAAATTCAATATTCGTTACAAGGCTCCAAAGGTATATCCTAGAACTTTCCATTTATGATTTTGAAATCCGGTACAGGACTTCTGCAAAAATGGGTAATGCGGATTTTTGTTCGCGGTTTCCATTGGAGCAGCAAGTTCCCTGTGAATTGGATCAAAATTTTGTAAGAAACATTAACTTTAGTAATGATTTCCCAATAGATTTTGTCATGATTGCCAAAGGGACAAATGACGACCTGTTTTTACAACAGATAAAGACATTCTTGCGGGATGCTTGGCCTACAAAGTTAGACAAACGCTTTATGGACGTTTTTGCCAATCAGCATGATTTGGAAATTATAGATGGATGCGTATTGTATCAGGACAGGGTGGTTATTCCACGACAATTGCAAAGCGGGATACTTAAGCTTTTGCACGCCAACCATGCAGGAATAGTTAAGATGAAACAATTGGCAAGAAGACAAATCTACTGGTTTGGGATAAACAAGGATATTGAACAGTATGTTGCTACTTGTGAGGTATGCGGTAGCATGGTAGTAGTGCCAAAAACAAAGGTTTTGTCTCATTGGACACCTACTACAAGACCCTTTAGCCGAATTCATATTGATTTCTTCTATTTTTCTCACCACACTTTTCTATTGATAATAGATTCATACTTAAAGTGGTTGGAGGTAGAATGGATGAAGAAGGGCGCGGATTGTGCGAAAGTATTGAAGAAATTAGTGGTTTATTCTGCAAGATTCGGTTTACCAGACGTTTTGGTATCAGACGGTGGTCCTCCATTCAATTCTATATCATTTGTTGCCTTTCTTGAAAAACAGGAGATTAAGGTACTTAAGAGTCCTCCCTATAATCCATCCAGCAATGGGCAAGCTGAAAGGTTGGTAAGAACCACCTAAGACGTGGTAAAAAAGTTTTTATTAGAACCAGAATTAGTTGATATTGAATTGGAGGATCAGATTAATTTGTTTTTAATGAACTATAGGAATAATATAGTGACGAGTCACGGGCAATTACCCAATAAAAAACCTATTTTAATCCACCTAGCGGTGCAATTGTGCCTTTCTCAATCATGAATCACGAGAATGTGTGCGTTGTTTATATTCATTAAAAGAGTTCGAGTTCTAAAATTTTGAAAAAAAACAGCCACGGTAATATTGAACTGAAAAACCTATTTTAATCCACCTAGCGGTGCAATTGTGCCTTTCTCAATCATGAATTACGAGAATGTGTGCGTTGTTTATATTCATTAAAAGAGTTCGAGTTCTAAAATTTTGAAAAAAAAAAACAGCCACGGTAATATTGAACTGAAAAACCTATTTTAATCCACCTAGCGGTGCAATTGTGCCTTTCTCAATCATGAATCACGAGAATGTGTGCGTTGTTTATATTCATTAAAAGAGTTCGAGTTCTAAAATTTTGAAAAAAAACAGCCACGGTAATATTGAACTGAAAACCTATTTTAATCCACCTAGCGGTGCAATTGTGCCTTTCTCAATCATGAATCACGAGAATGTGTGCGTTGTTTATATTCATTAAAAGAGTTCGAGTTCTAAAATTTTGAAAAAAAACAGCCACGGTAATATTGAACTGAAAAACCTATTTTAATCCACCTAGCGGTGCAATTGTGCCTTTCTCAATCATGAATCACGAGAATGTGTGCGTTGTTTATATTCATTAAAAGAGTTCGAGTTCTAAAATTTTGAAAAAAAAACAGCCACGGTAATATTGAACTGAAAAAAGGTGCGAAATCGGCAAAGTCCCAAAAAGTCGATTTTTACAAAAAAAAATTTTTTCGAGATAACATAAAATCTCGACGTTTCATGCATTTTAAAGATGTTTGGCATCAAAAATACGAATTCGATTTCTGAAATTTCATGGGGTCCCCCCTTTGAAAAAAAAATTTGAGTTCTGGCTTATATGGGAATTTCATATGTGACCGGACGATTTAGTCTATATTTCCGGACCCATATAAGCGATCCGTACGAAATTTTATAGACATCTGTGGGGATATTATAGCTATCATTTGGAACTAAGTTTGTGAAAATCGGCCCAACCATTTCAGGGAAACTGATGTGAGTTCGTAAATTTTGAAAGATGGCCGCTTTTCCCGGGCACTTCCGGAACCGTCTATGGTGGTCAATGTAGTCAACGAAAGTTTGGTTGGCCGTCGGTGACCTAGAACAACAAATTTAAGTTGTTTGAGAGACATTTTAGCGAAATTTTTACCTTTTTTGCTTTCATCGGAGTATCGGTTTGAATCACAATTTGCTATGTGATCGCACGCCACAACCTGTAACTCCGGAACCGGAAGTCGGATCGGGATGAAATTAAATAGCCATTTACGGGGACGCAATACCTTTCATTTGAGGCCAAGTTTAGTCGAATCGGTCAAGCCATCTCCGAGAAACCGATGTGACTGTTATTCTGAATTTAGATACTTCCGCCGGGGCTTCCGGAACCGAGGATGGTGGCCAATGTGGCCAAATAGACTTTGAATGGATGTTAGTGACCTAATACTACAAATCGAAGCAGTTGTGGTCATATTTTGGAAAAATTTTCACCTTTATACATTCATTGCAGAATTTATTAAAATCGACATTTTCTGCGTGTTCGTACTTATCACCCTGTAATTGATGATGGTCCCACCTCATACCCCCACAAAGGTGTGAGCTGAACGATTTATCTAAAAGATAATTAATTTTTTGATCCATAACAAAACCAGTTAACAAAAAGAAACGGACTGGTTCAATTTGCAGACATAGCCTTTCCTTCAAAAGAACGTAACCAGATACATTTCGAATATTCTGCCAACAACCAGGGTCCATCAAGAAAATTTCCATTCCGGGAAGATACTTGATAGAATCGGGAATTGAACCCAATAGCTTCCATTTCCGATAATTCTCTGTAAGACTCCTCCCGCCTGACCAAGACATCCGTACTACCACCTGCTAAGGTGAGCAGTGACGAGCCTAGTGGCAGTGCAGAGTCCGGTCGAGTTATATCATCCACATCAGACCCCTTTATTGAAAGTTTCCTACCATTAACCCAAGGCAATTAAGGGATACTCCTATCCGAGAACATCCTTGATTGATCAGGAATTGAACCCGATATCTAGTAGTTATCAGAAGGAGTCATCAAGCCCCATACTCAACGAGCTAACTCCGTTATTACCACTATCGCAGCAATAACCGAAATTAACTCTATTGTCGAGCAAACAACTCCATCATCAAATCAGACCCTGATCACAACAAAAATCTAAAAGCTTCGATTCAACCCGATGAGCTTTTAGTGCTGGTCACCATGTTCGATTTCAAGTTAGTCTCTATCTGCTTAGCGCGCGCGTGGCTCAGACTTTTGTAGACATCTCATTATTTTTTAATAACTTTAATAAACAAGTAACAAAAATCCATCATCATCATAGCGAATATAATAACTTAGTGTGACTAAATGCAAATAATAGAAGAGAAAAAATACAATCTTCGTGGTATTACATAGTTATTCAAATAACTCCAAAATATAAAAATTCAAAAAATCTGTCTACAAAGCAGATTTTACGTGTGAAATACATAGTGTTTTGAACTCCGCTAATGTTGCTGCACGTTTAATATGCCTAGGCATCGAATTGAAAAAACTTATTCCTTTGTACAACAAGGAGTTCTGTGATCTACTAAATAAAAAGTTTGGTGTTCTTGCATCCGACGCGTTTCTAGTGTTGTACCTATGCACATCACTTCCTCTTTCAATTCGATCACACAAATATCGAGGCAGCATTCCATTAATAATTTTAAAAATGAACACCATTGTTAAGTAATAAATTCTTTGCTTCACAGAGAGCCATTGTAATGCGCTTAGCATGAAACTAGAGGAAGTGTATCTGTTACATTTTAAAATTAATCGCATGATTCTATTTTGCAATCGCTGTAACCTCAATATTTGTGTTTGATTGGCAAGAAACAAAATGGATGGGCAGAAGTCAATATGTAGTGAAACAATAGATTTATATAATAAAATTTTACTACTAATTGTTAAATCATTTTTCAGACGACACAATATACCATACTTTTTAGCAATCTTTTTGATGACATTGTCGATGTGAGACTTAAAGGTTAACTTGTCATCAATGATTATTCCAAGATATTTTAATTCACTAACGCGATCAATAGTCTCACCATTTATTTCAACGTTAACGTCAGGCCTAGTATTATCCGAAGAGATGATCATATATTTAGTTTTAGAAACATTTAACTTTAATTGTTTATATTTTAACCAACGAGCAAGGGAATGCAAATCTTCGTTCAAATGTGCCACGGCTTCATCTATATCCTTAGCTGCAATGAACAGAACAGTGTCGTCAGCAAACAAATTTAAGTCACAAAATCGTAAAACTCGCCTCATGTCATTTATATACATAATAAATAAAATAGGACCTAAGACACTACCTTGCGGCACTCCAAGAGGATTGCCGAGAGGACTAGATACAAAATCGTTGAAACTAGTTTTCTGAGTTCTATCACATAAATAGTTTTCAAACCACTTATGTGCTATCCCTCCGATACCAAATCGCTCTAAAGTTTTCAAAAGTAACGGTCTCGAAATTGTCTCAAAAGCGCGTTTCAGATCCAAAAATACAGCAAAAATAGTCTCTTTAACCTCGATTTTCTCTTTCCATTTTGCTAACACTAGATTCAAAGCGGTTTCGCAAGAGTGTCCCTCTCGGTATCCCGATTGCTCCGGAATTAGCAAATTATTATTATTCAAATAACTCATCAGCTGGCCCTTAACAACAAGTTCTAAAATTTTCTCTAATGTGTGCAACATGTTAATGGGGCGGTACTCTTCGGCTTTATCCATCCCAGTAACTTTGGGAATAGGAATCACAAGTGATTCCTTCCAAACTGTCGGCACGTGCCCAGTTTGTAGCGATTCATTTACAAGGTCCAGCAGATCGTGTCCGATGACATGAAAGCAATCCTGTATCACTTTTGCGTTTACATTATCGATACCAGCCGATTTTCCCAAAGAAAAACAAATATCTTTCAATTGTTCAAAAGTGATTGGGTGAAATCCATCAAATCTACAGTTAATATTAATCGGCTGTGTTATTTCCGCAGGTTCACTGACCAACTCAATACTTTGATTGATCAGTTGCACACTGTTAACGAAATAACTGTTCAATTTTTCAGCTATTATTTGCTCAGATTGTTCTTCCACCCCGTTAAAAGTTATGGACTGCGAGGAACTAGGTTTAGGTTTAATTAAATTCTTTAGGATTTTCCATAACTCTTTGCTGTTGTTTTGATGTTGATCGATCTTCCTTTGAATGTACTCACATTTGGTCTTTTTCAAAGCTCGTGAATAAATATTCCAAAGACGTTCACTATTAGTTCTGCAAAATTTCTTGTACTTTTTATCCCTTTTACGTTTCAGGCGCAAAAGATCTAAAGAGTACCAGCTGTTCGAGTTATTTAAATTAACATACTTTTGAGAAACTAAACTATTTGTACACTCTTTTAACACATTAGTTAGAACGGCTGCCTTGTTATCCAAATTTCCATTCAATTCCGTAAAATCCAGGCTTCTCGAAACCAGTTGAGACATGGCTTGTTTCGAATATCTTTTCCAGCACTTAATTTTAACTTTATCCTCCTCACGGTTTGGTTCATTCTCCAGTAAAATTGAAATTGTCTCATGATCTGAAATTTTACTATCGGCCTCTACATACGAATAAACCCCATCAAAATTGGAATACACGTGATCTATCAATGTTCTACTGTGTCTGGAAATTCTTGTAAACTCACTAACCGTTTGCTTGAAATTGAAAAACTCAGCCAACTGCTTCAACTGATTCGAATTTTGATCGTTGAGCCAATCAATATTGAAATCGCCCGAAATTACATTAAGTTTGTTTAAATCAACGAAATTCTCCCACCAGTTTTCTAAAATTTCTAAAAATCGTCGATCGCTAGAACTAGGAGAATGGTATACTACTGCAAAGTTTCCCATCTGCATACCTCTTTCAACTGATATACCCAAGAACCAATTATTATCAACTGCTTCGTTTAACCGAACGTTGAATTTAATCGATTCTTTGGCGTAAATAGCAACTCCCCCTTTATGTCTGGAATGAGATAGGCAAAAAGCAACTTTATAACCCGGAATGCTATACTGATCAAATGCATCAGCATCAACAATATGTGTTTCTGATAGAAAAACCAACAATGGACGTTTGTTTTCTACAAGATGTCGCATTGCAACAAAGTTTGTAGACAACCCAGCTATATTTAAACATAATATTTCAGACAGCCTCCCGTTTGTTAGTTGCTATTCACTCAACAAAACGTTGCTTTTTTTAGATTCTAGCAGTCTCCGATATACTGAACACTGCTTACTAAATGCCGCATGGTTTACGTCCAAATTCATTTTGCGTTCACTATTCTTTTTTATACAATTTACACATTTAAAATCAGTTGACGAGCATTCAGATGTTCTATGTGCTCCATTACATCTTGAGCGTGTTTCTTTATTAACGCATCCCGTACTCTTATGACCAAATTCTCCACAGTTGAAGCAGCGCAGCACGTTAAAGGCCTCTAAAACAGAACACCTATCCCAACCAATGTTCACCGTACGGGCTGACATCAGGCCGCTATAAGTGTTCTTATCAACTTCAATTATAACATTGTATTTGTTATATTTGAAGCGTGGATTTTCAAAATTGGCAACAACTTTAACAAAATCGACCGGAATGCCCTCATTCTGATTCTTTAATAAGTCAACGAAAACTTCCTCAGAGTATCGATCACTCATCCCCATTATTTTCAACTTCGGTTTACCGGGTATCGGTATAACAGCATTATACTTTTCACCCAGATTGCTTACAATGTTTTCTTTCACCGATTCAATATTATCCCGAGTTGCACACTCCACAATAATCGAGCCATCTTTACCGTTTTTAAAGTTGCTAATTTTGTGCACCTTTGGATCTAATTTATTTTTTAATGCATTCCTCGTGTCGTCACTCGATTGCAACGGCTCGACTGGTTTAATTACAATGACCGGGCGAGCCTTACGTTTCGTTTGACTTCTAGTTCTAATTTTATTCGTCCCAGTAGCTCCCGACAAAACATTCGCGTAAGTAATTCTACTATTTTTATCAAAAACCTCGTCATTATTTCCATCATCGTCTATTTCAATTAACATCGGTTCATCTTCTTTATTCGTCAAAATTTTTCGTTTTCTGCTGGGATTCCCGTCAGATTCAGAATGAACCTTCCTATTACTAAAATTCCTCTTTCTGTTCATTCCAACTAATTCAATTTCACGCTTAACATTTTCATTTAAACAACTTTTCAAATCTTCCAACTTTTTGGCAACACTGTTTTCCAAGCTAGCCAATTTACTCTCGAGAAAGAGGTTGAAAGACCTGATCAATTTTTCTATTCCGTTTTCTACTGCGATGTTTATCTGTGCATCGATGTTTTTTCGGGTATCAGTGAGAGACTCAGAAATGGAAGCGAATTGTTCCATCTTCTTATTCAACTCAATGGATATCGAACTGACATCCTGCACACCAGAAGACTGATTTGATAAACACTTCACACACTTGTAGCAAAGACTTGCATTATCAGCCACCCAATTTACCATGGCCTTTGTTAACCCGGAACATTTTTGATGATATTTATCACCGCAAAAGGCCTTCGGCGAGACTCACCGTGCTCGTACACTTTGCACACAGGCCGCTCATTATAGGCAAATTAAACTACAGCTGGAGAAGCGGGTCAATACAAAAGAACAATATAACATTGCGTCTTCCACTGCGGGCAAGCTTATAAAGCCAGCCGCAGCGAAATGAAATCTGAAAATCACAGAACAATAATAGTCTGTATGACTACACACTATACTTATCTGAATGATATTTCGATTAGCAATAGGCGCCCACAAAGTTTTCAACGAAAAGTAAAGTATTTCACACGATTTAACCGATTAATGTTTACGCACTCTTTCACACAAGTTACCATATTCACTTTCACAAAAGTAATGATTCCGGAACCGGAAGTCGGATCCATTAGAAATTCAATAGCAGCCTATGGGAACGTTGCACCTTTCATTTGAGACTAAGTTTGTCAAAATCGGTTCAGCCATCTCTGAGAAAAATGAGTGACATTTTTGGTCACATACACACACACATACACACACATACATACATACACACATACATACACACACACAGACATTTGCCGAACTCGACGAACTGAATCGAATGGTATATGTCACTCGGCCCTCCGGGCCTCCGTTAAAAAGTCGGTTTTCAGAGCAATTGCAATACCTTTCTATTGAGAAATGCAAAAAGGTGCGAAATCGGCAGTCCCAAAAAGTCGATTTTTACAAAAAAAAAATTTTTTCGAGATAACATAAAATCTCGACGTTTCATGCATTTTAAAGATGTTTGGCATCAAAAATACGAATTCGATTTCTGAAATTTCATGGGGTCCCCCCTTTGAAAAAAAATTTGAGTTCTGGCTTATATGGGAATTTCATATGTGACCGGACGATTTAGTCTATATTTCTGGACCCATATAAGCGATCCGTACGAAATTTTATAGACATCTGTGGGGATATTATAGCTATCATTTGGAACTAAGTTTGTGAAAATCGGCCCAACCATTTCAGGGAAACTGATGTGAGTTCGTAAATTTTGAAAGATGGCCGCTTTTCCCGGGCACTTCCGGAACCGTCTATGGTGGTTAATGTAGTCAACGAAAGTTTGGTTGGCCGTCGGTGACCTAGAACAGCAAATTTAAGTTGTTTGAGAGACATTTTAGCAAAATTTTTACCTTTTTTGCTTTCATCGGAGTATCGGTTTGAATCACAATTTGCTATGTGATCGCACGCCACAACCTGTAACTCCGGAACCGGAAGTCGGATCGGGATGAAATTAAATAGCCATTTACGGGGACGCAATACCTTTCATTTGAGGCCAAGTTTAGTCGAATCGGTCTAGCCATCTCCGAGAAACCGATGTGACTGTTATTCTGAATTTAGATACGACCGCCGGGGCTTCCGGAACCGAGAATGGTGGCCAATGTGGCCAAATAGACTTTGAATGGATGTTAGTGACCTAATACTACAAATCGAAGCAGTTGTGGTCATATTTTGGAAAATTTTTCACCTTTATACATTCATTGCAGAATTTATTAAAATCGACATTTTCTGCGTGTTCGTACTTATCACCCTGTAATTCCGGAACCGGAAGTCGGATCCATTAGAAATTCAATAGCAGCCTATGGGAACGTTGCACCTTTCATTTGAGACTAAGTTTGTCAAAATCGGTTCAGCCATCTCTGAGAAAAATGAGTGACATTTTTGGTCACATACACACACATACACACACATACATACATACACACATACATACACACACAGACATTTGCCGAACTCGACGAACTGAATCGAATGGTATATGTCACTCGGCCCTCCGGGCCTCCGTTAAAAAGTCGGTTTTCAGAGCAATTGCAATACCTTTCTATTGAGAAAGGCAAAAAGGTGCGAAATCGGCAAAGTCCCAAAAAGTCGATTTTTACAACAAAAAAAAATTTTTCGAGATAACATAAAATCTCGACGTTTCATGCATTTTAAAGATGTTTGGCATCAAAAATACGAATTCGATTTCTGAAATTTCATGGGGTCCCCCCTTTGAAAAAAAAATTTGAGTTCTGGCTTATATGGGAATTTCATGTGTGACCGGACGATTTAGTCTATATTTCTGGACCCATATAAGCGATCCGTACGAAATTTTATAGACATCTGTGGGGATATTATAGCTATCATTTGGAACTAAGTTTGTGAAAATCGGCCCAACCATTTCAGGGAAACTGATGTGAGTTCGTAAATTTTGAAAGATGGCCGCTTTTCCCGGGCACTTCCGGAACCGTCTATGGTGGTCAATGTAGTCAACGAAAGTTTTGTTGGCCGTCGGTGACCTAGAACAGCAAATTTAAGTTGTTTGAGAGACATTTTAGCGAAATTTTTACCTTTTTTGCTTTCATCGGAGTATCGGTTTGAATCACAATTTGCTATGTGATCGCACGCCACAACCTGTAACTCCGGAACCGGAAGTCGGATCGGGATGAAATTAAATAGCCATTTACGGGGACGCAATACCTTTCATTTGAGGCCAAGTTTAGTCGAATCGGTCTAGCCATCTCCGAGAAACCGATGTGACTGTTATTCTGAATTTAGATACGACCGCCGGGGCTTCCGGAACCGAGGATGGTGGCCAATGTGGCCAAATAGACTTTGAATGGATGTTAGTGACCTAATACTACAAATCGAAGCAGTTGTGGTCATATTTTGGAAAATTTTTCACCTTTATACATTCATTGCAGAATTTATTAAAATCGACATTTTCTGTGTGTTCGTACTTATCACCCTGTAATTCCGGAACCGGAAGTCGGATCCATTAGAAATTCAATAGCAGCCTATGGGAACGTTGCACCTTTCATTTGAGACTAAGTTTGTCAAAATCGGTTCAGCCATCTCTGAGAAAAATGAGTGACATTTTTGGTCACATACACACACACATACACACACACATACATACATACACACACACAGACATTTGCCGAACTCGACGAACTGAATCGAATGGTATATGTCACTCGGCCCTCCGGGCCTCCGTTAAAAAGTCGTTTTTCAGAGCAATTGCAATACCTTTATATTGAGAAAGGCAAAAAGGTGCGAAATCGGCAAAGTCCCAAAAAGTCGATTTTTACAAAAAAAATTTGTTTTCGAGATAACATAAAATCTCGACGTTTCATGCATTTTAAAGATGTTTGGCATCAAAAATACGAATTCGATTTCTGAAATTTCATGGGGTCCCCCCTTTGAAAAAAAAAATTTGAGTTCTGGCTTATATGGGAATTTCATATGTGACCGGACGATTTAGTCTATATTTCTGGACCCATATAAGCGATCCGTACGAAATTTTATAGACATCTGTGGGGATATTATAGCTATCATTTGGAACTAAGTTTGTGAAAATCGGCCCAACCATTTCAGGGAAACTGATGTGAGTTCGTAAATTTTGAAAGATGGCCGCTTTCCCCGGGCACTTCCGGAACCGTCTATGGTGGTCAATGTAGTCAACGAAAGTTTGGTTGGCCGTCGGTGACCTAGAACAGCAAATTTAAGTTGTTTGAGAGACATTTTAGCGAAATTTTTACCTTTTTGCCTTTCTCAATAGAAAGGTATTGCAATTGCTCTGAAAACCGACTTATTAACGGAGGCCCGGAGGGCCGAGTGACATATACCATTCGATTCAGTTCGTCGAGTTCGGCAAATGTCTGTGTGTGTATGTATGTGTGTATGTATGTATGTGTATGTGTATGTGTGTGTATGTGACCAAAAATGTCACTCATTTTTCTCAGAGATGGCTGAACCGATTTTGACAAACTTAGTCTCAAATGAAAGGTGCAACGTTCCCATAGGCAGTTATTGAATTTCTAATGGATCCGACTTCCGGTTCCGGAATTACAGGGTGATAAGTACGAACACGCAGAAAATGTCGATTTTAATAAATTCTGCAATGAATGTATAAAGGTGAAAAATTTTCCAAAATATGACCACAACTGCTTCGATTTGTAGTATTAGGTCACTAACATCCATTCAAAGTCTATTTGGCCACATTGGCCACCATCCTCGGTTCCGGAAGCCCCGGCGGAAGTATCTAAATTCAGAATAACAGTCACATCGGTTTCTCGGAGATGGCTAGACCGATTCAACTAAACTTGGCCTCAAATGAAAGGTATTGCGTCCCCGTAAATGGCTATTTAATTTCATCCCGATCCGACTTCCGGTTCCGGAGTTACAGGTTGTGGCGTGCGATCACATAGCAAATTGTGATTCAAACCGATACTCCGATGAAAGCAAAAAAGGTAAAAATTTCGCTAAAATGTCTCTCAAACAACTTAAATTTGCTGTCCTAGGTCACCGACGGCCAACCAAACTTTCGTTGACTACATTGACCACCATAGACGGTTCCGGAAGTGCCCGGGAAAAGCGGCCATCTTTCAAAATTTACGAACTCACATCAGTTTCCCTGAAATGGTCGGGCCGATTTTCACAAACTTAGTTCCAAATGATAGCTATAATATCCCCACAGATGTCTATAAAATTTCGTACGGATCGCTTATATGGGTCCAGAAATATAGACTAAATCGTCCGGTCACATATGAAATTCCCATATAAGCCAGAACTCAAATTTTTTTTTTCAAAGGGGGGACCCCATGAAATTTCAGAAATCGAATTCGTATTTTTGATGCCAAACATCTTTAAAATGCATGAAACGTCGAGATTTTATGTTATCTCGAAAAAATTTTTTTTTTGTAAAAATCGACTTTTTGGGACTTTGCCGATTTCGCACCTTTTTACCTTTCTCAATAGAAAGGTATTGCAATTGCTCTGAAAACCGACTTTTTAACGGAGGCCCGGAGGGCCGAGTGACATATACCATTCGATTCAGTTCGTCGAGTTCGGCAAATGTCTGTGTGTGTATGTATGTGTGTATGTGTGTGTGTGTATGTGTGTGTGTATGTGACCAAAAATGTCACTCATTTTTCTCAGAGATGGCTGAACCGATTTTGACAAACTTAGTCTCAAATGAAAGGTGCAACGTTCCCATAGGCTGCTATTGAATTTCTAATGGATCCGACTTCCGGTTCCGGAATTACAGGGTGATAAGTACGAACACGCAGAAAATGTCGATTTTAATAAATTCTGCAATGAATGTGTAAAGGTGAAAAATTTTCCAAAATATGACCACAACTGCTTCGATTTGTAGTATTAGGTCACTAACATCCATTCAAAGTCTATTTGGCCACATTGGCCACCATCCTCGGTTCCGGAAGCCCCGGCGGTCGTATCTAAATTCAGAATAACAGTCACATCGGTTTCTCGGAGATGGCTAGACCGATTCGACTAAACTTGGCCTCAAATGAAAGGTATTGCGTCCCCGTAAATGGCTATTTAATTTCATCCCGATCCGACTTCCGGTTCCGGAGTTACAGGTTGTGGCGTGCGATCACATAGCAAATTGTGATTCAAACCGATACTCCGATGAAAGAAAAAAAGGTAAAAAATTCGCTAAAATGTCTCTCAAACAACTTAAATTTGCTGTTCTAGGTCACCGACGGCCAACCAAACTTTCGTTGACTACATTGACCACCATAGACGGTTCCGGAAGTGCCCGGGAAAAGCGGCCATCTTTCAAAATTTACGAACTCACATCAGTTTCCCTGAAATGGTTGGGCCGATTTTCACAAACTTAGTTCCAAATGATAGCTATAATATCCCCACAGATGTCTATAAAATTTCGTACGGATCGCTTATATGGGTCCAGAAATATAGACTAAATCGTCCGGTCACATATGAAATTCCCATATAAGCCAGAACTCAAATTTTTTTTTCAAAGGGGGGACCCCATGAAATTTCAGAAATCGAATTCGTATTTTTGATGCCAAACATCTTTAAAATGCATGAAACGTCGAGATTTTATGTTATCCCGAAAAAAAATTTTTGTTGTAAAAATCGACTTTTTGGGACTTTGCCGATTTCGCACCTTTTTGCCTTTCTCAATAGAAAGGTATTGCAATTGCTCTGAAAACCGACTTTTTAACGGAGGCCCGGAGGGCCGAGTGACATATACCATTCGATTCAGTTCGTCGAGTTCGGCAAATGTCTGTGTGTGTATGTATGTGTGTATGTATGTATGTGTGTGTATATGTGTGTGTGTATGTGACCAAAAATGTCACTCATTTTTCTCAGAGATGGCTGAACCGATTTTGACAAACTTAGTCTCAAATGAAAGGTGCAACGTTCCCATAGGCTGCTATTGAATTTCTAATGGATCCGACTTCCGGTTCCGGAATTACAGGGTGATAAGTACGAACACGCAGAAAATGTCGATTTTAATAAATTCTGCAATGAATGTATAAAGGTGAAAAATTTTCCAAAATATGACCACAACTGCTTCGATTTGTAGTATTAGGTCACTAACATCCATTCAAAGTCTATTTGGCCACATTGGCCACCATCCTCGGTTCCGGAAGCCCCGGCGGAATTATCTAAATTCAGAATAACAGTCACATCGGTTTCTCGGAGATGGCTAGACCGATTCGACTAAACTTGGCCTCAAATGAAAGGTATTGCGTCCCCGTAAATGGCTATTTAATTTCATCCCGATCCGACTTCCGGTTCCGGAGTTACAGGTTGTGGCGTGCGATCACATAGCAAATTGTGATTCAAACCGATACTCCGATGAAAGAAAAAAAGGTAAAAATTTCGCTAAAATGTCTCTCAAACAACTTAAATTTGCTGTTCTAGGTCACCGACGGCCAACCAAACTTTCGTTGACTACATTAACCACCATAGACGGTTCCGGAAGTGCCCGGGAAAAGCGGCCATCTTTCAAAATTTACGAACTCACATCAGTTTCCCGGAAATGGTTGGGCCAATTTTCACAAACTTAGTCCCAAATGATAGCTATAATATTCCCATAGATGTCTATAAAATTTCGTACGGATCGCTTATATGGTTCCGGAAATATAGACTAAACCGTCCGGTCACATATGAAATTCCCATATAAACCGGAACTCAAATTTTTTTTCAAAGGGGGGACCACATGAAATTTCAGAAATCGAATTCGTATTTTTGATGGCATACATCTTTAAAATGCATGAAACGTCGAGATTTTATGTTATCTCGAAAAAAATTTTTTTTATAAAAATCGACTTTTTGGGACTTTGCCGATTTCGCACCTTTTTGCCTTTCTCAATAGAAAGGTATTGCAATTGCTCTGAAAACCGACTTTTTAACGGAGGCCCGGAGGGCCGAGTGACATATACCATTCGATTCAGTTCGTCGAGTTCGGCAAATGTCTGTGTGTGTGTATGTATGTGTGTATGTATGTATGTGTGTGTGTGTATGTGTGTGTGTATGTGACCAAAAATGTCACTCATTTTTCTCAGAGATGGCTGAACCGATTTTGACAAACTTAGTCTCAAATGAAAGGTGCAACGTTCCCATAGGCTGCTATTGAATTTCTAATGGATCCGACTTCCGGTTCCGGAATTACAGGGTGATAAGTACGAACACGCAGAAAATGTCGATTTTAATAAATTCTGCAATGAATGTATAAAGGTGAAAAATTTTCCAAAATATGACCACAACTGCTTCGATTTGTAGTATTAGGTCACTAACATCCATTCAAAGTCTATTTGGCCACATTGGCCACCATCCTCGGTTCCGGAAGCCCCGGCGGTCGTATCTAAATTCAGAATAACAGTCACATCGGTTTCTCGGAGATGGCTAGACCGATTCGACTAAACTTGGCCTCAAATGAAAGGTATTGCGTCCCCGTAAATGGCTATTAAATTTCATCCCGATCCGACTTCCGGTTCCGGAGTTACAGGTTGTGGCGTGCGATCACATAGCAAATTGTGATTCAAACCGATACTCCGATGAAAGCAAAAAAGGTAAAAATTTCGCTAAAATGTCTCTCAAACAACTTAAATTTGCTGTTCTAGGTCACCAACGGCCAACCAAACTTTCGTTGACTACATTAACCACCATATACGGTTCCGGCAGTGCCCGGGAAAAACGGCCATCTTTCAAAATTTACGAACTCACATCAGTTTCCCGGAAATGGTTGGACCAATTTTCACAAACTTAGTCCCAAATGATAGCTATAATATCCCCATAGATGTCTATAAAATTTCGTACGGATCGCTTATATGGTTCCGGAAATATAGACTAAACCGTCCGGTCACATATGAAATTCCCATATAAACCGGAACTCAAATTTTTTTCAAAGGGGGGACCACATGAAATTTCAGAAATCGAATTCGTATTTTTGATGCCATACATCTTTAAAATGCATGAAACGTCGAGATTTTATGTTATCTCGAAAATATTTTTTTTTATAAAAATCGACTTTTTGGGACTTTGCCGATTTCGCACCTTTTTGCCTTTCTCAATAGAAAGGTATTGCAATTGCTCTGAAAACCGACTTTTTAACGGAGGCCCGGAGGGCCGAGTGACATATACCATTCGATTCAGTTCGTCGAGTTCGGCAAATGTCTGTGTGTGTATGTATGTGTGTATGTATGTTTTTTTTTTTTACAATGGAGAAGACCTTTATGTCCTTGCCCAGTACACGTGCTAACGGTAGGGTCCAATCTATCACACGGGGTGCACTGGGGGCGTGTCGGACTCGAATGGTGACCAGCCATTAATACCGACTAAACTCCATTGGGCTCCGCCATCATTCCTCCCAGGAACTACCTCTCGGTATTACTTCTGGGGGGATGGCTGTACTAATTGTACTCATTCACTCTCACTCACGCGATCATACATCCTGTATGAGGCTTACTTGGGTGCTCTCTCAATCACACTTTGATTCACTCTCAAACACTCCCACATGAGGCTGACTTTTGTGCTCACCTTTTACGTTCCATGCGAGGCTGACTTGTGTGCTCACCTTACTCATTCCTTGCTAGGCTTACTTTTGTGCTCGCCCTACCCATCCATGTGAGGCTGACTTGGGTGCTCACCCTATCACCTGATTCACTCTCAGTCGTGCCACTCTATTGTACCTTTGTCACTCCCTCTGGCATCCCATGTGGGGCATTTTTCTTAGGCCCCACTTCTGACATACCATGCGAGGCTGACTTTTGTGCTCACCTTTTTCATTCCTTGCTAGGCTGACTTTTGTGCTAGCCTCTACCAACCTGTGAGGCTGACTTTTATGCTCACCCTTAACATGCAGTGTGAGACTGACTTGGATGCTCACCCTTTCACTCCTCTGCCACGCCATGAACCATCGATAGCTTAGTTCCAACATACTACGCTACGACCCTCCCGTCTTGGCATGAGGCAGTCCACTTATACGCCTATACACTCACTCTTCTGTCTTGCTTCGGGGTGGCTGGGTTTACCCCTTACGCGGTTGCCATTCGCTGCGCCAACCTACCTCGGCATGAACAGACCATTCACTCTCTTATTTTGCGCTTGGCCTTTTTCGCTCCAACTAACCAATCACTAGTTAGCCGTGCCCGCCGTCTGTTGCTCGGTTCGCCAGATTACCTGTAGCCTACTGGCAATCTAGATGGTAGCAGCCGAGACTGCGTTCCACTTCTCCACCGTTTGACACATCCGCTGAATAAGGGTATCCGGGGTTGTGTCCCAGCCACAGACGACAAGCATTGCTCTTCTTTCGACGTCGAACCGATGACATACGAACAGTATGTGTTCGGCAGTTTCATCTACACCTGGGCAGTCCGGGCAGACTGGGACCTCCGCGTGTCCGAACCTGTGGAGGTACTGACGGAAACAGCCATGGCCTGACAGGAATTGTGTCAGGTGGAAGTGAACTTCCCCATGGGGTCTTCCCATATGCTAGGTATCAGCCGGTGGGTCCACCTACCTTTCGAGGAGTTGTCCCACTCACGCTGCCATCTGGCGACCGAGGTCACCCTGGTGCGCTCGCGGGCTCCCCTATTTCCACGTAGCTCAAAGCACTCCTCATCTTCCCGAATGACCAGCCCGACTGGCATCATGCTCACTATCACGCAGGATGCATCGTGTGATACCGTGCGGTAAGCAGATATCACTCTGAGGCACATCACGCGGTAGGTGCTCTCCAGTTTCTGTAGGTAACTGGTTACCCTCAGTGCTCTTGACCATGACGGGCCGCCGTATCTGAGGATAGATACGGCAACGCCTGCCAGTAACCTACGTCTACTGGTGCACTTTGAGCTGTTGGACATCATTCTCGATAGTGCCGCAACAGCAGTCGACGCTCTCTTGCACGTATAGTCGACATGGCTGCCGAAGGTCAGCTTGTCGTCTATAATGACTCCGAGAGACTTCAGACTTCGCTGTGAAGTGATCGCGACTTCTCCCACATGGATAACTGCATGTTGTGCCGACTTGCGGTTGTTGACGATAACTACCTCCGTCTTATGATGAGCGAGCTCCAGGCCTCTCGCGCTCATCCATTCCTCCACCGTGCTAATCGCGTGTTCTGCGGTTAGTTCTACCTCAGGAATTGACTCCCCGTAGACCTTCAAGGTTACGTCGTCGGCAAAGCCGACGATCTTGACCCCAGGAGGGAACTTCAGTCTCAGAACCCCGTCATACATGAGGTTCCATAGCACCGGGCCTAGGATCGAGCCCTGCGGGACTCCGGCGGTAATCGGAACCCTTTTCTGACCGGCATCGGTCTCGTATATCAGTACGCGGTTTTGGAAGTAACTTTCCAGGATCCGGTACAGACCCACCGGTAGGCTAAGCCGGTGTAACGAGAGCGCGATGGCATCCCAGCTTGCGCTGTTGAATGCGTTCTTCACGTCAAGTGTCACTAACGCACAGTATCGAATACCTCGCCTTTTTCGTTGGATCGCTATCTCGGCAGTATTTATCACTGAGTTGAGAGCTTCCACTGTGGACTTACCCTTTCGAAAGCCAAACTGGTTGCTTGACAGACCGTCTGTACCTTCCGCGTACGGGGTGAGCCTGTTGAGGATGATCCTCTCAAGCAGTTTGCCAGTCGTGTCTATCAGACAGATTGGTCTGTACGCCGATGGGTCGCCTGGCGGCTTCCCGGGCTTCGGCAACAGCACCAGTTTCTGCCTTTTCCATCTATCGAGGAAACGGCACTCGTCAAGGCATCTCTGCATAGCTAGCCTGAACATGTTCGGGTTCGCTATGATCGCTGCCTTGAGAGCGTTGTTTGGAACTCCATCCGGCCCTGGAGCTTTGTTCATTGCTAGGGATTTAGCCACTGCGAGTAGT
The DNA here is from genome assembly GCF_030247195.1 of Topomyia yanbarensis. Taxonomy (NCBI): domain Eukaryota; kingdom Metazoa; phylum Arthropoda; class Insecta; order Diptera; family Culicidae; genus Topomyia; species Topomyia yanbarensis. The sequence continues at coordinate 116,520,186 of NC_080670.1, forward strand.
TCTTCATTCGTCACTGGAGCCACCATTTCGACCGTGCCCGTACTGTCTCGTAGTGCAGGTGGCCAGGGGCTTGTGGCTCGAGACGGGAAGAGTACTTCGATAATCGTTGCCAACCGGTCCGGAGACCGTTCTGGGGGTGAGGAGCCCCCTTTGGTCTTGGCCATCACAATCCGGTAGGCGTCACCCCACGGATTCGCGTTGGCACTCTCACACAGGTTGTCGAAACACGCTCTCTTGCTGCTTTTAATAGCCTTGTTAAGGGCTAATTTCGCAGCTCGAAACACTTCACGGCGGTTCTCTCTTGCATCCTCGGTGCGATCTCTTTGCATCCTACGTCTAGCTCTGAGACAGGCTGACCGTAGAGCTGCAATCTCGGCACTGCACCAGTATACCGGGCATCTACCGTTTCTTGGCAGTGTTTTTCTCGGCATAGTGGCGTCGCACGCGCGCGATAGAACAGCTACCAGCGCATCCCCGCTTAGACTGTCGGTGTTGGCCTCCAGTCCCAGGGCCGCGGTGAAAGCTTCGCTGTCGAAGTGATTGGACTTCCACCCGCGTACCTGACAGGGATCTCCCGCCCTCGGATGCTGCACACCATAGTTGATCTTAAAGCGGATTGCTAAATGATCGCTATGGGTGTAGCCTTCGTCTACCCTCCATTCCATGCCTGGAGCCAGACTCGGGCTGGCAAAGGTCAAATCAATCCACGCCTCCACTCCGTTTCTACGGAATGTACTAGCGGAGCCATCATTAGCTAGCACAGTATCGAGTTTCGCAAACGCTTCCATTAGCGCTTGACCCCTGCTATTTGTACAGCGGCTGCCCCACTCCACTGCCCAAGCGTTGAAGTCTCCCGCTATTACTACCGGTTTCCGGCCCACGAGGTCCGACGAGAGCCTGTCGATCATCTGGTACAACTGTTCTATTGGCCACCTTGGTGGGGCGTAGCAGCTGCAATAGAACACACCATTGATCTTGGCAATCGCCACACCCTCGGCGGAGGGGTGTATTACCTCTTGAACCGGGAACCTTCCCGTTGTACAGATTGCCACCAATCCAGACCCGTCCGACACCCAATTGCCGTTGCCGGCAGGGATGCTGTACGGGTCTGATAAGAGGGCGACATCTGTCCTCGACTCCGAGACCGACTGCCACAGCAGCTGTTGGGCTGCTGCACAATGGTTAAGATTTAGCTGTGTGACTCTCACGGCTTCTTCTTATTTAACTCGCCGAAGGGACACGAAGGTCCGCCCATAGCATGTTTATGGGCTTGCTTCTTAGCGGTGCAGATAAGGCACTTATATGCCTTAGTGCACCCCCGCTCTTTATGCCCCTCCTCGCCGCATCGACGACATAGCTTGCTCCTTGTGTGTATGTATGTATGTGTGTGTGTATGTGTGTGTGTATGTGATTAAAAATGTCACTCATTTTTCTCAGAGATGGCTGAACCGATTTTGACAAACTTAGTCTCAAATGAAAGGTGCAACGTTCCCATAGGCAGTTATTGAATTTCTAATGGATCCGACTTCCGGTTCCGGAATTACAGGGTGATAAGTACGAACACGCAGAATATGTCGATTTTAATAAATTCTGCAATGAATGTATAAAGGTGAAATTTTTTCCAAAATATGACCACAACTGCTTCGATTTGTAGTATTAGGTCACTAACATCCATTCAAAGTCTATTTGGCCACATTGGCCACCATCCTCGGTTCCGGAAGCCCCGGTGGACGTATCTAAATTCAGAATAACAGTCACATCGGTTTCTCGGAGATGGCTAGACCGATTCGACTAAACTTGGCCTCAAATGAAAGGTATTGCGTCCCCGTAAATGGCTATTTAATTTCATCCCGATCCGACTTCCGGTTCCGGAGTTACAGGTTATGGCGTGCGATCACATAGCAAATTGTGATTCAAACCGATACTCCGCTGAAAGCAAAAAAGGTAAAAATTTCGCTAAAATGTCTCTCAAACAACTTAAATTTGCTGTTCTAGGTCACCGACGGCCAACCAAACTTTCGTTGACTACATTAACCACCATAGACGGTTCCGGAAGTGCCCGGGAAAAGCGACCATCTTTCAAAATTTACGAACTCACATCAGTTTCCCGGAAATGGTTGGGCCAATTTTCACAAACTTAGTCCCAAATGATAGCTATAATATCCCCATAGATGTCTATAAAATTTCGTACGGATCGCTTATATGGTTCCGGAAATATAGACTAAACCGTCCGGTCACATATGAAATTCCCATATAAGCCAGAACTCAAATTTTTTTTCAAAGGGGGGACCACATGAAATTTCAGAAATCGAATTCGTATTTTTGATGCCATACATCTTTAAAATGCATGAAACGTCGAGATTTTATGTTATCTCGAAAAAAATTTTGACGTAGGACTTACGTCTTTCTTTACTATACTGGGTGTCATTTCAAAATTTTCAAAACGGATGCGTTACGTACACTTTGAACCTTAATAACTTTTCTCCTACTAAAGGCATTACTAATATTGTTTCATAAATCGAAAGGAAAACGTTCAACGCTTGCTATTGATACCTTGTTTGCTATGTAAAACTTGTTTAAAAAGTTCAAAAACTACTTTTAATGCGAATCAACATTAATGCTAGAACCTATAAATATGGGTGTCACAGTTTTTCTTAAAGCCAGACATGTCTAAGCCACAGAGCAGAACACACGTACGTGTGCTGCTCAACGAGAAGCTGCATTTGGACCACCAACCAAATCATAGCTACTGCCTTATCGCTGCCAACCAAGAACTGTCGTCGTCCTGCGTGAAATTTATCGCTCTCAGAAGTGGACAGAGTTACTAATTCGCAAGCTGCTCTTCCAGTGCCTAGTCCGTGAGATTGCACAGCATTTCAAAACCGATCTACTCTTCCGGAGCTCAGCCGTAATGGCCCTCTAAGAAGCCAGCGAGGCCTGCCTGGTTAGTTTGTTGGAAGATACCAATCTGTGCGCTATCCATACCAAGCGAATAATCATCATGCCGAGCGGGAAATGCCGAAATAATATTCACAACAAACGGTTCTTATTAGGACCACAAAATCGTTCTCAGAAAAATTACAATTGCAATTTCCATTTCGTGCTTTGGAAAATAACTTCCCTCTTATCGGGTTAGTTATTTTCTATAATAATATCCGAAAAATGTACGATAAAACTAATAAACTGACCAATTGGACGGATGCAAGAAAATACCTACAAAAATTTGAGTCAGAAAAGTGACATTGACGGAAAAATGCTTCGATCGTTTCTAAGTGTTTGGCAGCTGAAGTAGCCGATTTGTTTTCCAACGTTAATTATTTGCGCTGTGCTGTACGGAACAAACAGATTTTTGCGCGATTCGTTGGGAAATAATCAAAACAATTGTGTAGTATATTTCGTAGATTTTACCGTAAGTTTTAATAGATTTTGTAAAAGCATTAATTAGCCTGCTTTGATTGGTGGTTTTTGCAAATCTTTCAAGAACATTAGTGAATGTGGCAACCCTGCTACTAAGCGAAAGCCACACCAAAAAGAGTGATGAAAATATTTCCATTTGTCACACAAAAGGATGGACTTCCATCTGTACTAAGAAGTTTATAAAAGAGATCGCATTGCGATATACAATGCTCATTCGATGTGAGCTGCGAAAGGGGAATGTTCGTGTATGTACGCAGCAGAAGCGAATTCGGGCAAGGTTCGAATCGTTAGTAAGGATTCTCGTCTGGTATCACCAAAAATAGTTATGTGCAAACCGTTCTTTTTAGGATGAAAACATTATGAAGAAAGTATTGAATTATAAAGTTCCATTTAATAACTTGGATTGAGTTTGCGCCTGTCAAGTCTGCTGTACTTTATCAGTGACACATATAAACCAATGTTTATCGAATTAATCTACAAACTACTAAGCGAAAGCCACACCAAAAAGAATGATGAAAACATTTCCATTTGTCGCACAAAAGGATGGACTTCCATCTGTACTAAGAAGTTTATAAAAGAGATCGCATTGCGATATACAATGCTCATTCGATGTGAGCTGCGAAAGGGGAATGTTCGTGTATGTACGCAGCAGAAGCGAACTCGGGCAAGGTTCGAATCGTTAGTAAGGATTCTCGTCTGGTATCACCAAAAATAGTTATCTGCAAACCGTTCTTATTAGGATGAAAACATAGTGGAGAAAGAATTGAATTATAAAGTTCCATTTAATAACTTGGATTGAGTTTGCGCCTGTCAATTCTTCTGTACATGTACTAGTGATTCATATAAGCAAATGTTTATCAAATTAATCTACAAACCCGAAGGTTTTTGCAAGTCCTAGAAAATCAGTGAATGTGGCAATCTCATTCGACATGAAATTTCCAGTAAACATTCATTCAAAAAGTGCATTGGTTCAAATTATCCATGAGTGTCATATGATATGCCCAAGTTTAGTCCTACGTCAACACCGCGGTTATGTCCCGGACATTACCCACTCCTAGTTTTTTTTGTAAAAATCGACTTTTTGGGACTGCCGATTTCGCACCTTTTTGCCTTTCTCAATAGAAAGGTATTGCAATTGCTCTGAAAACCGACTTTTTAACGGAGGCCCGGAGGGCCGAGTGACATATACCATTCGATTCAGTTCGTCGAGTTCGGCAAATGTCTGTGTGTGTATGTATGTGTGTATGTATGTATGTGTGTGTATGTGTGTGTGTATGTGTGTGTGTATGTGACCAAAAATGTCACTCATTTTTCTCAGAGATGGCTGAACCGATTTTGACAAACTTAGTCTCAAATGAAAGGTGCAACATTCCCATAGGCTGCTATTGAATTTCTAATGGATCCGACTTCCGGTTCCGGAATTACAGGGTGATAAGTACGAACACGCAGAAAATGTCGATTTTAATAAATTCTGCAATGAATGTATAAAGGTGAAAAATTTTCCAAAATATGACCACAACTGCTTCGATTTGTAGTATTAGGTCACTAACATCCATTCAAAGTCTATTTGGCCACATTGGCCACCATCCTCGGTTCCGGAAGCCCCGGCGGAAGTATCTAAATTCAGAATAACAGTCACATCGGTTTCTCGGAGATGGCTAGACCGATTCGACTAAACTTGGCCTCAAATGAAAGGTATTGCGTCCCCGTAAATGGCTATTTAATTTCATCCCGATCCGACTTCCGGTTCCGGAGTTACAGGTTGTGGCGTGCGATCACATAGCAAATTGTGATTCAAACCGATACTCCGCTGAAAGCAAAAAAGGTAAAAATTTCGCTAAAATGTCTCTCAAACAACTTAAATTTGCTGTTCTAGGTCACCGACGGCCAACCAAACTTTCGTTGACTACATTAACCACCATAGACGGTTCCGGAAGTGCCCGGGAAAAGCGGCCATCTTTCAAAATTTACGAACTCACATCAGTTTCCCGGAAATGGTTGGGCCAATTTTCACAAACTTAGTCCCAAATGATAGCTATAATATCCCCATAAATGTCTATAAAATTTCGTACGGATCGCTTATATGGTTCCGGAAATATAGACTAAACCGTCCGGTCACATATGAAATTCCCATATAAGCCGGAACTCAATTTTTTTTTCAAAGGGGGGACCACATGAAATTTCAGAAATCGAATTCGTATTTTTGATGCCATACATCTTTAAAATGCATGAAACGTCGAGATTTTATGTTATCTCGAAAAAAAATTTTTTTTGTAAAAATCGACTTTTTGGGACTTTGCCGATTTCGCACCTTTTTGCCTTTCTCAATAGAAAGGTATTGCAATTGCTCTGAAAACCGACTTTTTAACGGAGGCCCGGAGGGCCGAGTGACATATACCATTCGATTCAGTTCGTCGAGTTCGGCAAATGTCTGTGTGTGTGTGTGTATGTATGTGTGTATGTATGTATGTGTGTGTGTATGTGTGTGTGTATGTGACCAAAAATGTCACTCATTTTTCTCAGAGATGGCTGAACCGATTTTGACAAACTTAGCCTCAAATGAAAGGTGCAACATTCCCATAGGCTGCTATTGAATTTCTAATGGATCCGACTTCCGGTTCCGGAATTACAGGGTGATAAGTACGAACACGCAGAAAATGTCGATTTTAATAAATTCTGCAATGAATGTATAAAGGTGAAAAAATTTCCAAAATATGACCACAACTGCTTCGATTTGTAGTATTAGGTCACTAACATCCATTCAAAGTCTATTTGGCCACATTGGCCACCATCCTCGGTTCCGGAAGCCCCGGCGGAATTATCTAAATTCAGAATAACAGTCACATCGGTTTCTCGGAGATGGCTAGACCGATTCGACTAAACTTGGCCTCAAATGAAAGGTATTGCGTCCCCGTAAATGGCTATTTAATTTCATCCCGATCCGACTTCCGGTTCCGGAGTTACAGGTTGTGGCGTGCGATCACATAGCAAATTGTGATTCAAACCGATACTCCGATGAAAGAAAAAAAGGTAAAAATTTCGCTAAAATGTCTCTCAAACAACTTAAATTTGCTGTTCTAGGTCACCGACGGCCAACCAAACTTTCGTTGACTACATTAACCACCATAGACGGTTCCGGAAGTGCCCGGGAAAAGCGGCCATCTTTCAAAATTTACGAACTCACATCAGTTTCCCGGAAATGGTTGGGCCAATTTTCACAAACTTAGTCCCAAATGATAGCTATAATATCCCCATAGATGTCTATAAAATTTCGTACGGATCGCTTATATGGTTCCGGAAATATAGACTAAACCGTCCGGTCACATATGAAATTCCCATATAAGCCGGAACTCAAATTTTTTTTCAAAGGGGGGACCACATGAAATTTCAGAAATCGAATTCGTATTTTTGATGCCATACATCTTTAAAATGCATGAAACGTCGAGATTTTATGTTATCTCGAAAAAAAATTTTTTTTGTAAAAATCGACTTTTTGGGACTTTGCCGATTTCGCACCTTTTTGCCTTTCTCAATAGAAAGGTATTGCAATTGCTCTGAAAACCGACTTTTTAACGGAGGCCCGGAGGGCCGAGTGACATATACCATTCGATTCAGTTCGTCGAGTTCGGCAAATGTCTGTGTGTGTGTATGTATGTGTGTATGTATGTATGTGTGTGTGTATGTGTGTGTATGTGACCAAAAATGTCACTCATTTTTCTCAGAGATGGCTGAACCGATTTTGACAAACTTAGTCTCAAATGAAAGGTGCAACGTTCCCATAGGCAGTTATTGAATTTCTAATGGATCCGACTTCCGGTTCCGGAATTACAGGGTGATAAGTACGAACACGCAGAATATGTCGATTTTAATAAATTCTGCAATGAATGTATAAAGGTGAAATTTTTTCCAAAATATGACCACAACTGCTTCGATTTGTAGTATTAGGTCACTAACATCCATTCAAAGTCTATTTGGCCACATTGGCCACCATCCTCGGTTCCGGAAGCCCCGGTGGACGTATCTAAATTCAGAATAACAGTCACATCGGTTTCTCGGAGATGGCTAGACCGATTCGACTAAACTTGGCCTCAAATGAAAGGTATTGCGTCCCCGTAAATGGCTATTTAATTTCATCCCGATCCGACTTCCGGTTCCGGAGTTACAGGTTGTGGCGTGCGATCACATAGCAAATTGTGATTCAAACCGATACTCCGATGAAAGCAAAAAAGGTAAAAATTTCGCTAAAATGTCTCTCAAACAACTTAAATTTGTTGTTCTAGGTCACCGACGGCCAACCAAACTTTCGTTGACTACATTGACCACCATAGACGGTTCCGGAAGTGCCCGGGAAAAGCGGCCATCTTTCAGAATTTACGAACTCACATCAGTTTCCCTGAAATGGTTGGGCCGATTTTCACAAACTTAGTTCCAAATGATAGCTATAATATCCCCACAGATGTCTATAAAATTTCGTACGGATCGCTTATATGGGTCCGGAAATATAGACTAAATCGTCCGGTCACATATGAAATTCCCATATAAGCCGGAACTCAAATTTTTTTTCAAAGGGGGGACCCCATGAAATTTCAGAAATCGAATTCGTATTTTTGATGCCAAACATCTTTAAAATGCATGAAACGTCGAGATTTTATGTTATCTCGAAAAAAATTTTTTTTTGTAAAAATCGACTTTTTGGGACTTTGCCGATTTCGCACCTTTTTGCCTTTCTCTTTAGAAAGGTATTGCAATTGCTCTGAAAACCGACTTTTTAACGGAGGCCCGGAGGGCCGAGTGACATATACCATTCGATTCAGTTCGTCGAGTTCGGCAAATGTCTGTGTGTATGTATGTGTGTATGTATGTGTGTGTGTATGTGTGTGTGTATGTGACCAAAAATGTCACTCATTTTTCTCAGAGATGGCTGAACCGATTTTGACAAACTTAGTCTCAAATGAAAGGTGCAACATTCCCATAGGCTGCTATTGAATTTCTAATGGATCCGACTTCCGGTTCCGGAATTACAGGGTGATAAGTACGAACACGCAGAAAATGTCGATTTTAATAAATTCTGCAATGAATGTATAAAGGTGAAAATTTTTCCAAAATATGACCACAACTGCTTCGATTTGTAGTATTAGGTCACTAACATCCATTCAAAGTCTATTTGGCCACATTGGCCACCATCCTCGGTTCCGGAAGCCCCGGCGGACGTATCTAAATTCAGAATAACAGTCACATCGGTTTCTCGGAGATGGCTAGACCGATTCAACTAAACTTGGCCTCAAATGAAAGGTATTGCGTCCCCGTAAATGGCTATTTAATTTCATCCCGATCCGACTTCCGGTTCCGGAGTTACAGGTTGTGGCGTGCGATCACATAGCAAATTGTGATTCAAACCGATACTCCAATGAAAGCAAAAAAGGTAAAAATTTCGCTAAAATGTCTCTCAAACAACTTAAATTTGCTGTTCTAGGTCACCGACGGCCAACCAAACTTTCGTTGACTACATTGACCACCATAGACGGTTCCGGAAGTGCCCGGGAAAAGCGGCCATCTTTCAAAATTTACGAACTCACATCAGTTTCCCTGAAATGGTTGGGCCGATTTTCACAAACTTAGTTCCAAATGATGGCTATAATATCCCCACAGATGTCTATAAAATTTCGTACGGATCGCTTATATGGGTCCGGAAATATAGACTAAATCGTCCGGTCACATATGAAATTCCCATATAAGCCAGAACTCAAATTTTTTGAAATTCCCATATAAGCCAGAACTCAAATTTTTTTTCAAAGGGGGGACCCCATGAAATTTCAGAAATCGAATTCGTATTTTTGATGCCAAACATCTTTAAAATGCATGAAACGTCGAGATTTTATGTTATCTCGAAAATTTTTTTTTTTGTAAAAATCGACTTTTTGGGACTGCCGATTTCGCACCTTTTTGCCTTTCTCAATAGAAAGGTATTGCAATTGCTCTGAAAACCGACTTTTAACGGAGGCCCGGAGGGCCGAGTGACATATACCATTCGATTCAGTTCGTCGAGTTCGGCAAATGTCTGTGTGTGTATGTATGTGTGTATGTATGTATGTGTGTGTGTGTGTGTGTATGTGACCAAAAATGTCACTCATTTTTCTCAGAGATGGCTGAACCGATTTTGACAAACTTAGTCTCAAATGAAAGGTGCAACATTCCCATAGGCTGCTATTGAATTTCTAATGGATCCGACTTCCGGTTCCGGAATTACAGGGTGATAAGTACGAACACGCAGAAAATGTCGATTTTAATAAATTCTGCAATGAATGTATAAAGGTGAAAAATTTTCCAAAATATGACCACAACTGCTTCGATTTGTAGTATTAGGTCACTAACATCCATTCAAAGTCTATTTGGCCACATTGGCCACCATCCTCGGTTCCGGAAGCCCCGGCGGAAGTATCTAAATTCAGAATAACAGTCACATCGGTTTCTCGGAGATGGCTAGACCGATTCGACTAAACTTGGCCTCAAATGAAAGGTATTGCGTCCCCGTAAATGGCTATTTAATTTCATCCCGATCCGACTTCCGGTTCCGGAGTTACAGGTTGTGGCGTGCGACCACATAGCAAATTGTGATTCAAACCGATACTCCGATGAAAGCAAAAAAGGTAAAAATTTCGCTAAAATGTCTCTCAAACAACTTAAATTTGCTGTTCTAGGTCACCGACGGCCAACCAAACTTTCACCACCATAGACGGTTCCGGAAGTGCCCGGGAAAAGCGGCCATCTTTCAAAATTTACGAACTCACATCAGTTTCCCTGAAATGGTTGGGCCGATTTTCACAAACTTAGTTCCAAATGATAGCTATAATATCCCCACAGATGTCTATAAAATTTCGTACGGATCGCTTATATGGGTCCAGAAATATAGACTAAATCGTCCGGTCACATATGAAATTCCCATATAAGCCAGAACTCAAATTTTTTTTCAAAGGGGGGACCACATGAAATTTCAGAAATCGAATTCGTATTTTTGATGCCAAACATCTTTAAAATGCATGAAACGTCGAGATTTTATGTTATCTCGAAAAAATTTTTTTTTGTAAAAATCGACTTTTTGGGACTTTGCCGATTTCGCACCTTTTTGCCTTTCTCAATAGAAAAGTATTGCAATTGCTCTGAAAACCGACTTTTTAACGGAGGCCCGGAGGGCCGAGTGACATATACCATTCGATTCAGTTCGTCGAGTTCGGCAAATGTCTGTGTGTGTGTATGTATGTGTGTATGTATGTATGTGTGTGTGTATGTGCGTGCGTATGTGACCAAAAATGTCACTCATTTTTCTCAGAGATGGCTGAACCGATTTTGACAAACTTAGTCTCAAATGAAAGGTGCAACATTCCCATAGGCTGCTATTGAATTTCTAATAGATCCGACTTCCGGTTCCGGAATCATTGCTTTTGTGAAAGTGAATATGGTAACTTGTGTGAAAGAGTGCGTAAACATTAATCGGTTAAATCGTGTGAAATACTTTACTTTTCGTTGAAAACTTTGTGGGCGCCTATTGCTAATCGAAATATCATTCAGATAAGTATAGTGTGTAGTCATACAGACTATTATTGTTCTGTGATTTTCAGATTTCATTTCGCTGCGGCTGGCTTTATAAGCTTGCCCGCAGTGGAAGACGCAGTGTTATATTGTTCTTTTGTATTGACCCGCTTCTCCAGCTGTAGTTTAATTTGCCTATAATGAGCGGCCTGTGTGCAAAGTGTACGAGCACGGTGAGTCTCGCCGAAGGCCTTGTTGTATGTCTTTTTTGCGGTGATAAATATCATCAAAAATGTTCCGGGTTAACAAAGGCCATGGTAAATTGGGTGGCTGATAATGCAAGTCTTTGCTACAAGTGTGTGAAGTGTTTATCAAATCAGTCTTCTGGTGTGCAGGATGTCAGTTCGATATTCATTGAGTTGAATAAGAAGATGGAACAATTCGCTTCCATTTCTGAGTCTCTCACTGATACCCGAAAAAACATCGATGCACAGATAAACATCGCAGTAGAAAACGGAATAGAAAAATTGATCAGGTCTTTCAACCTCTCGCTCGAGAGTAAATTGGCTAGCTTGGAAAACAGTGTTGCCAAAAAGTTGGAAGATTTGAAAAGTTGTTTAAATGAAAATGTTAAGCGTGAAATTGAATTAGTTGGAATGAACAGAAAGAGGAATTTTAGTAATAGGAAGGTTCATTCTGAATCTGACGGGAATCCCAGCAGAAAACGAAAAATTTTGACGAATAAAGAAGATGAACCGATGTTAATTGAAATAGACGATGATGGAAATAATGACGAGGTTTTTGATAAAAATAGTAGAATTACTTACGCGAATGTTTTGTCGGGAGCTACTGGGACGAATAAAATTAGAACTAGAAGTCAAACGAAACGTAAGGCTCGCCCGGTCATTGTAATTAAACCAGTCGAGCCGTTGCAATCGAGTGACGACACGAGGAATGAATTAAAAAATAAATTAGATCCAAAGGTGCACAAAATTAGCAACTTTAAAAACGGTAAAGATGGCTCGATTATTGTGGAGTGTGCAACTCGGGATAATATTGAATCGGTGAAAGAAAACATTGTAAGCAATCTGTGTGAAAAGTATAATGCTGTTATACCGATACCCGGTAAACCGAAGTTGAAAATAATGGGGATGAGTGATCGATACTCTGAGGAAGTTTTCGTTGACTTATTAAAGAATCAGAATGAGGGCATTCCGGTCGATTTTGTTAAAGTTGTTGCCAATTTTGAAAATCCACGCTTCAAATATAACAAATACAATGTTATAAGTGAAGTTGATAAGAACACTTATAGCGGCCTGATGTCAGCCCGTACGGTGAACATTGGTTGGGATAGGTGTTCTGTTTTAGAGGCCTTTAACGTGCTGCGCTGCTTCAACCGTGGAGAATTTGGTCATAAGAGTACGGGATGCGTTAATAAAGAAGCATGCTCAAGATGTAATGGAGCACATAGAACATCTGAATGCTCGTCAACTGATTTTAAATGTGTAAATTGTATAAAAAAGAATAGTGAACGCAAAATGAATTTGGACGTAAACCATGCGGCATTTAGTAAGCAGTGTTCAGTATATCGGAGACTGCTAGAATCTAAAAAAAGCAACGTTTTGTTGAGTGAATAGCAACTAACAAACGGGAGGCTGTCTGAAATATTATGTTTAAATATAGCTGGGTTGTCTACAAACTTTGTTGCAATGCGACATCTTGTAGAAAACAAACGTCCATTGTTGGTTTTTCTATCAGAAACACATATTGTTGATGCTGATGCATTTGATCAGTATAGCATTCCGGGTTATAAAGTTGCTTTTTGCCTATCTCATTCCAGTCATACCGGTGGAGTTGCTATTTACGCCAAAGAATCGATTAAATTCAACGTTCGGTTAAACGAAGCAGTTGATAATAATTGGTTCTTGGGTATATCAGTTGAAAGAGGCATGCAGATGGGAAACTTTGCAGTAGTATACCATTCTCCTAGTTCTAGCGATCGACGATTTTTAGAAATTTTAGAAAACTGGTGGGAGAATTTCGTTGATTTAAGCAAACTTAATGTAATTTCGGGCGATTTCAATATTGATTGGCTCAACGATCAAAATTCGAATCAGTTGAAGCAGTTGGCTGAGTTTTTCAATTTCAAGCAAACGGTTAGTGAGTTTACAAGAATTTCCAGACACAGTAGAACATTGATAGATCACGTGTATTCCAATTTTGATGGGGTTTATTCGTATGTAGAGGCCGATAGTAAAATTTCAGATCATGAGACAATTTCAATTTTACTGGAGAATGAACCAAACCGTGAGGAGGATAAAGTTAAAATTAAGTGCTGGAAAAGATATTCGAAACAAGCCATGTCTCAACTGGTTTCGAGAAGCCTGGATTTTACGGAATTGAATGGAAATTTGGATAACAAGGCAGCTGTTCTAACTAATGTGTTAAAAGAGTGTACAAATAGTTTAGTTTCTCAAAAGTATGTTAATTTAAATAACTCGAACAGCTGGTACTCTTTAGATCTTTTGCGCCTGAAACGTAAAAGGGATAAAAAGTACAAGAAATTTTGCAGAACTAATAGTGAACGTCTTTGGAATAGGTACACACACGCGCGAAATATTTATTCACGAGCTTTGAAAAAGTCCAAATGTGAGTACATTCAAAGGAAGATCGATCAACATCAAAACAACAGCAAAGAGTTATGGAAAATCCTAAAGAATTTAATTAAACCTAAACCTAGTTCCTCGCAGTCCATAACTTTTAACGGGGTGGAAGAACAATCTGAGCAAATAATAGCTGAAAAATTGAACAGTTATTTCGTTAACAGTGTGCAACTGATCAATCAAAGTATTGAGTTGGTCAGTGAACCTGCGGAAATAACACAGCCGATTAATATTAACTGTAGATTTGATGGATTTCACCCAATCACTTTTGAACAATTGAAAGATATTTGTTTTTCTTTGGGAAAATCGGCTGGTATCGATAATGTAAACGCAAAAGTGATACAGGATTGCTTTCATGTCATCGGACACGATCTGCTGGACCTTGTAAATGAATCGCTACAAACTGGGCACGTGCCGACAGTTTGGAAGGAATCACTTGTGATTCCTATTCCCAAAGTTACTGGGACGGATAAAGCCGAAGAGTACCGCCCCATTAACATGTTGCACACATTAGAGAAAATTTTAGAACTTGTTGTTAAGGGCCAGCTGATGAGTTATTTGAATAATAATAATTTGCTAATTCCGGAGCAATCGGGATACCGAGAGGGACACTCTTGCGAAACCGCTTTGAATCTAGTGTTAGCAAAATGGAAAGAGAAAATCGAGGTTAAAGAGACTATTTTTGCTGTATTTTTGGATCTGAAACGCGCTTTTGAGACAATTTCGAGACCGTTACTTTTGAAAACTTTAGAGCGATTTGGTATCGGAGGGATAGCACATAAGTGGTTTGAAAACTATTTATGTGATAGAACTCAGAAAACTAGTTTCAACGATTTTGTATCTAGTCCTCTCGGCAATCCTCTTGGAGTGCCGCAAGGTAGTGTCTTAGGTCCTATTTTATTTATTATGTATATAAATGACATGAGGCGAGTTTTACGATTTTGTGACTTAAATTTGTTTGCTGACGACACTGTTCTGTTCATTGCAGCTAAGGATATAGATGAAGCCGTGGCACATTTGAACGAAGATTTGCATTCCCTTGCTCGTTGGTTAAAATATAAACAATTAAAGTTCAATGTTTCTAAAACTAAATATATGATCATCTCTTCGGATAATACTAGGCCTGACGTTAACGTTGAAATAAATGGTGAGACTATTGATCGCGTTAGTGAATTAAAATATCTTGGAATAATCATTGATGACAAGTTAACCTTTAAGTCTCACATCGACAATGTCATCAAAAAGATTGCTAAAAAGTATGGTATATTGTGTCGTCTGAAAAATGATTTAACAATTAGTAGTAAAATTTTATTATATAAATCTATTGTTTCACCACATATTGACTTCTGCCCATCCATTTTGTTTCTTGCCAATCAAACACAAATATTGAGGTTACAGCGATTGCAAAATAGAATCATGCGATTAATTTTAAAATGTAACAGATACACTTCCTCTAGTTTCATGCTAAGCGCATTACAATGGCTCTCTGTGAAGCAAAGAATTTATTACTTAACAATGGTGTTCATTTTTAAAATTATTAATGGAATGCTGCCTCGATATTTGTGTGATCGAATTGAAAGAGGAAGTGATGTGCATAGGTACAACACTAGAAACGCGTCGGATGCAAGAACACCAAACTTTTTATTTAGTAGATCACAGAACTCCTTGTTGTACAAAGGAATAAGTTTTTTCAATTCGATGCCTAGGCATATTAAACGTGCAGCAACATTAGCGGAGTTCAAAACACTATGTATTTCACACGTAAAATCTGCTTTGTAGACAGATTTTTTGAATTTTTATATTTTGGAGTTATTTGAATAACTATGTAATACCACGAAGATTGTATTTTTTCTCTTCTATTATTTGCATTTAGTCACACTAAGTTATTATATTCGCTATGATGATGATGGATTTTTGTTACTTGTTTATTAAAGTTATTAAAAAATAATGAGATGTCTACAAAAGTCTGAGCCACGCGCGCGCTAAGCAGATAGAGACTAACTTGAAATCGAACATGGTGACCAGCACTAAAAGCTCATCGGGTTGAATCGAAGCTTTTAGATTTTTGTTGTGATCAGGGTCTGATTTGATGATGGAGTTGTTTGCTCGACAATAGAGTTAATTTCGGTTATTGCTGCGATAGTGGTAATAACGGAGTTAGCTCGTTGAGTATGGGGCTTGATGACTCCTTCTGATAACTACTAGATATCGGGTTCAATTCCTGATCAATCAAGGATGTTCTCGGATAGGAGTATCCCTTAATTGCCTTGGGTTAATGGTAGGAAACTTTCAATAAAGGGGTCTGATGTGGATGATATAACTCGACCGGACTCTGCACTGCCACTAGGCTCGTCACTGCTCACCTTAGCAGGTGGTAGTACGGATGTCTTGGTCAGGCGGGAGGAGTCTTACAGAGAATTATCGGAAATGGAAGCTATTGGGTTCAATTCCCGATTCTATCAAGTATCTTCCCGGAATGGAAATTTTCTTGATGGACCCTGGTTGTTGGCGGAATATTCGAAATGTATCTGGTTACGTTCTTTTGAAGGAAAGGCTATGTCTGCAAATTGAACCAGTCCGTTTCTTTTTGTTAACTGGTTTTGTTATGGATCAAAAAATTAATTATTTTTAGATAAATCGTTCAGCTCACACCTTTGTGGGGGTATGAGGTGGGACCATCATCAATTACAGGGTGATAAGTACGAACACGCAGAAAATGTCGATTTTAATAAATTCTGCAATGAATGTATAAAGGTGAAAAATTTTCCAAAATATGACCACAACTGCTTCGATTTGTAGTATTAGGTCACTAACATCCATTCAAAGTCTATTTGGCCACATTGGCCACCATCCTCGGTTCCGGAAGCCCCGGCGGAAGTATCTAAATTCAGAATAACAGTCACATCGGTTTCTCGGAGATGGCTAGACCGATTCGACTAAACTTGGCCTCAAATGAAAGGTATTGCGTCCCCGTAAATGGCTATTTAATTTCATCCCGATCCGACTTCCGGTTCCGGAGTTACAGGTTGTGGCGTGTGATCACATAGCAAATTGTGATTCAAACCGATACTCCGATGAAAGCAAAAAAGGTAAAAATTTCGCTAAAATGTCTCTCAAACAACTTAAATTTGCTGTTCTAGGTCACCGACGGCCAACCAAACTTTCGTTGACTACATTAACCACCATAGACGGTTCCGGAAGTGCCCGGGAAAAGCGGCCATCTTTCAAAATTTACGAACTCACATCAGTTTCCCGGAAATGGTTGGGCCAATTTTCACAAACTTAGTCCCAAATGATAGCTATAATATCCCCATAGATGTCTATAAAATTTCGTACGGATCGCTTATATGGTTCCGGAAATATAGACTAAACCGTCCGGTCACATATGAAATTCCCATATAAGCCGGAACTCAAATTTTTTTTCAAAGGGGGGACCACATGAAATTTCAGAAATCGAATTCGTATTTTTGATGCCATACATCTTTAAAATGCATGAAACGTCGAGATTTTATGTTATCTCGAAAACAAATTTTTTTTGTAAAAATCGACTTTTTGGGACTTTGCCGATTTCGCACCTTTTTGCCTTTCTCAATATAAAGGTATTGCAATTGCTCTGAAAAACGACTTTTTAACGGAGGCCCGGAGGGCCGAGTGACATATACCATTCGATTCAGTTCGTCGAGTTCGGCAAATGTCTGTGTGTGTATGTATGTATGTGTGTGTGTATGTGTGTGTGTATGTGACCAAAAATGTCACTCATTTTTCTCAGAGATGGCTGAACCGATTTTGACAAACTTAGTCTCAAATGAAAGGTGCAACGTTCCCATAGGCTGCTATTGAATTTCTAATGGATCCGACTTCCGGTTCCGGAATTACAGGGTGATAAGTACGAACACACAGAAAATGTCGATTTTAATAAATTCTGCAATGAATGTATAAAGGTGAAAAATTTTCCAAAATATGACCACAACTGCTTCGATTTGTAGTATTAGGTCACTAACATCCATTCAAAGTCTATTTGGCCACATTGGCCACCATCCTCGGTTCCGGAAGCCCCGGCGGAAGTATCTAAATTCAGAATAACAGTCACATCGGTTTCTCGGAGATGGCTAGACCGATTCGACTAAACTTGGCCTCAAATGAAAGGTATTGCGTCCCCGTAAATGGCTATTTAATTTCATCCCGATCCGACTTCCGGTTCCGGAGTTACAGGTTGTGGCGTGCGATCACATAGCAAATTGTGATTCAAACCGATACTCCGATGAAAGCAAAAAAGGTAAAAATTTCGCTAAAATGTCTCTCAAACAACTTAAATTTGCTGTTCTAGGTCACCGACGGCCAACCAAACTTTCGTTGACTACATTAACCACCATAGACGGTTCCGGAAGTGCCCGGGAAAAGCGGCATTCTTTCAAAATTTACGAACTCACATCAGTTTCCCGGAAATGGTTGGGCCAATTTTCACAAACTTAGTCCCAAATGATAGCTATAATATCCCCATAGATGTCTATAAAATTTCGTACGGATCGCTTATATGGTTCCGGAAATATAGACTAAACCGTCCGGTCACATATGAAATTCCCATATAAGCCGGAACTCAATTTTTTTTTTCAAAGGGGGGACCACATGAAATTTCAGAAATCGAATTCGTATTTTTGATGCCATACATCTTTAAAATGCATGAAACGTCGAGATTTTATGTTATCTCGAAAATTTTTTTTTTTTTTGTAAAAATCGACTTTTTGGGACTTTGCCGATTTCGCACCTTTTTGCCTTTCTCAATAGAAAGGTATTGCAATTGCTCTGAAAACCGACTTTTTAACGGAGGCCCGGAGGGCCGAGTGACATATACCATTCGATTCAGTTCGTCGAGTTCGGCAAATGTCTGTGTGTGTGTATGTATGTGTGTATGTATGTATGTGTGTGTATGTGTGTGTGTATGTGACCAAAAATGTCACTCATTTTTCTCAGAGATGGCTGAACCGATTTTGACAAACTTAGTCTCAAATGAAAGGTGCAACGTTCCCATAGGCTGCTATTGAATTTCTAATGGATCTGACTTCCGGTTCCGGAATTACAGGGTGATAAGTACGAACACGCAGAAAATGTCGATTTTAATAAATTCTGCAATGAATGTATAAAGGTGAAAATTTTTCCAAAATATGACCACAACTGCTTCGATTTGTAGTATTAGGTCACTAACATCCATTCAAAGTCTATTTGGCCACATTGGCCACCATCCTCGGTTCCGGAAGCCCCGGCGGTCGTATCTAAATTCAGAATAAGTCATATCGGTTTCTCGGAGATGGCTAGACCGATTCGACTAAACTTGGCCTCAAATGAAAGGTATTGCGTCCCCGTAAATGGCTATTTAATTTCATCCCGATCCGACTTCCGGTTCCGGAGTTACAGGTTGTGGCGTGCGATCACATAGCAAATTGTGATTCAAACCGATACTCCGATGAAAGCAAAAAAGGTAAAAATTTCGCTAAAATGTCTCTCAAACAACTTAAATTTGTTGTTCTAGGTCACCGACGGCCAACCAAACTTTCGTTGACTACATTGACCACCATAGACGGTTCCGGAAGTGCCCGGGAAAAGCGGCCATCTTTCAAAATTTACGAACTCACATCAGTTTCCCTGAAATGGTTGGGCCGATTTTCACAAACTTAGTTCCAAATGATAGCTATAATATCCCCACAGATGTCTATAAAATTTCGTACGGATCGCTTATATGGGTCCGGAAATATAGACTAAATCGTCCGGTCACATATGAAATTCCCATATAAGCCAGAACTCAAATTTTTTTTTCAAAGGGGGGACCCCATGAAATTTCAGAAATCGAATTCGTATTTTTGATGCCAAACATCTTTAAAATGCATGAAACGTCGAGATTTTATGTTATCTCGAAAAATTTTTTTTTTGTAAAAATCGACTTTTTGGGACTTTGCCGATTTCGCACCTTTTTGCCTTTCTCAATAGAAAGGTATTGCAATTGCTCTGAAAACCGACTTTTTAACGGAGGCCCGGAGGGCCGAGTGACATATACCATTCGATTCAGTTCGTCGAGTTCGGCAAATGTCTGTGTGTGTATGTATGTGTGTATGTATGTATGTGTGTGTGTATGTGTGTGTGTATGTGACCAAAAATGTGACTCATTTTTCTCAGAGATGGCTGAACCGATTTTGACAAACTTAGTCTCAAATAAAAGGTGCAACATTCCCATAGGCTGCTATTGAATTTCTAATGGATCCGACTTCCGGTTCCGGAATTACAGGGTGATAAGTACGAACACGCAGAAAATGTCAATTTTAATAAATTCTGCAATGAATGTATAAAGGTGAAAAAATTTCCAAAATATGACCACAACTGCTTCGATTTGTAGTATTAGGTCACTAACATCCATTCAAAGTCTATTTGGCCACATTGGCCACCATCCTCGGTTCCGGAAGCCCCGGCGGAAGTATCTAAATTCAGAATAACAGTCACATCGGTTTCTCGGAGATGGCTAAACCGATTCGACTAAACTTGGCCTTAAATGAAAGGTATTGCGTCCCCGTAAATGGCTATTTAATTTCATCCCGATCCGACTTCCGGTTCCGGAGTTACAGGTTGTGGCGTGCGATCACATAGCAAATTGTGATTCAAACCGATACTCCGATGAAAGCAAAAAAGGTAAAAATTTCGCTAAAATGTCTCTCAAACAACTTAAATTTGCTGTTCTAGGTCACCGATGGCCAACCAAACTTTCGTTGACTACATTAACCACCATAGACGGTTCCGGAAGTGCCCGGGAAAAGCGGCCATCTTTCAAAATTTACGAACTCACATCAGTTTCCCTGAAATGGTTGGGCCGATTTTCACAAACTTAGTTCCAAATGATAGCTATAATATCCCCACAGATGTCTATAAAATTTCGTACGGATCGCTTATATGGGTCTGGAAATATAGACTAAATCGTCCGGTCACATATGAAATTCCCATATAAGCCAGAACTCAAATTTTTTTTCAAAGGGGGGACCCCATGAAATTTCAGAAATCGAATTCGTATTTTTGATGCCAAACATCTTTAAAATGCATGAATCGTCGAGATTTTATGTTATCTCGAAAAAAATTTTTTTTGTAAAAATCGACTTTTTGGGACTTTGCCGATTTCGCACCTTTTTGCCTTTCTCAATAGAAAGGTATTGCAATTGCTCTGAAAACCGACTTTTTAACGGAAGCCCGGAGGGCCGAGTGACATATACCATTCGATTCAGTTCGTCGAGTTCGGCAAATGTCTGTGTGTGTATGTATGTGTGTATGTATGTATGTGTGTGTGTATGTGTGTGTGTATGTGACCAAAAATGTCACTCATTTTTCTCAGAGATGGCTGAACCGATTTTGACAAACTTAGTCTCAAATGAAAGGTGCAACGTTCCCATAGGCTGCTATTGAATTTCTAATGGATCCGACTTCTGGTTCCGGAATTACAGGGTGATAAGTACGAACACGCAGAAAATGTCGATTTTAATAAATTCTGCAATGAATGTATAAAGGTGAAAAATTTTCCAAAATGTGACCACAACTGCTTCGATTTGTAGTATTAGGTCACTAACATCCATTCAAAGTCTATTTGGCCACATTGGCCACCATCCTCGGTTCCGGAAGCCCCGGCGGTCGTATCTAAATTCAGAATAACAGTCACATCGGTTTCTCGGAGATGGCTAGACCGATTCGACTAAACTTGGCCTCAAATGAAAGGTATTGCGTCCCCGTAAATGGCTATTTAATTTCATCCCGATCCGACTTCCGGTTCCGGAGTTACAGGTTGTGGCGTGCGATCACATAGCAAATTGTGATTCAAACCGATACTCCGATGAAAGCAAAAAAGGTAAAAATTTCGCTAAAATGTCTCTCAAACAACTTAAATTTGTTGTTCTAGGTCACCGACGGCCAACCAAACTTTCGTTGACTACATTGACCACCATAGACGGTTCCGGAAGTGCCCGGGAAAAGCGGCCATCTTTCAAAATTTACGAACTCACATCAGTTTCCCTGAAATGGTTGGGCCGATTTTCACAAACTTAGTTCCAAATGATAGCTATAATATCCCCACAGATGTCTATAAAATTTCGTACGGATCGCTTATATGGGTCCGGAAATATAGACTAAATCGTCCGGTCACATATGAAATTCCCATATAAGCCAGAACTCAAATTTTTTTTTCAAAAGGGGGACCCCATGAAATTTCAGAAATCGAATTCGTATTTTTGATGCCAAACATCTTTAAAATGCATGAAACGTCGAGATTTTATGTTATCTCGAAAAAATTTTTTTTTGTAAAAATCGACTTTTTGGGACTTTGCCGATTTCGCACCTTTTTTCAATTCAATATTACCGTGGCTGTTTTTTTTTTCAAAATTTTAGAACTCGAACTCTTTTAATGAATATAAACAACGCACACATTCTCGTGATTCATGATTGAGAAAGGCACAATTGCACCGCTAGGTGGATTAAAATAGGTTTTTCAGTTCAATATTACCGTGGCTGTTTTTTTTTCAAAATTTTAGAACTCGAACTCTTTTAATGAATATAAACAACGCACACATTCTCGTGATTCATGATTGAGAAAGGCACAATTGCACCGCTAGGTGGATTAAAATAGGTTTTTCAGTTCAATATTACCGTGGCTGTTTTTTTTTCAAAATTTTAAAACTCGAACTCTTTTAATGAATATAAACAACGCACACATTCTCGTGATTCATGATTGAGAAAGGCACAATTGCACCGCTAGGTGGATTAAAATAGGTTTTTCAGTTCAATATTACCGTGGCTGTTTTTTTTCAAAATTTTAGAACTCGAACTCTTTTAATGAATATAAACAACGCACACATTCTCGTGATTCATGATTGAGAAAGGCACAATTGCACCGCTAGGTGGATTAAAATAGGTTTTTTCTTTCATCGGAGTATCGGTTTGAATCACAATTTGCTATGTGATCGCACGCCACAACCTGTAACTCCGGAACCGGAAGTCGGATCGGGATGAAATTAAATAGCCATTTACGGGGACGCAATACCTTTCATTTGAGGCCAAGTTTAGTCGAATCGGTCTAGCCATCTCCGAGAAACCGATGTGACTGTTATTCTGAATTTAGATACTTCCTCCGGGGCTTCCGGAACCGAGGATGGTGGCCAATGTGGCCAAATAGACTTTGAATGGATGTTAGTGACCTAATACTACAAATCGAAGCAGTTGTGGTCATATTTTGTAAAATTTTTCACCTTTATACATTCATTGCAGAATTTATTAAAATCGACATTTTCTGCGTGTTCGTACTTATCACCCTGTTTTTCCGGAACCGGAAGTCGGATCCATTAGAAATTCAATAGCAGCCTATGGGAATGTTGCACCTTTCATTTGAGACTAAGTTTGTCAAAATCGGTTCAGCCATCTCTGAGAAAAATGAGTGACATTTTTGGTCACATACACACACACATACACACACACATACATACATACACACATACATACACACACAGACATTTGCCGAACTCGACGAACTGAATCGAATGGTATATGTCACTCGGCCCTCCGGGCCTCCGTTAAAAAGTCGGTTTTCAGAGTAATTGCAATACCTTTCTATTGAGAAAGGCAAAAAGGTGCGAAATCGGCAGTCCCAAAAAGTCGATTTTTACAAAAAAAATTTTTTTTCGAGATAACATAAAATCTCGACGTTTCATGCATTTTAAAGATGTATGGCATCAAAAATACGAATTCGATTTCTGAAATTTCATGTGGTCCCCCCTTTGAAAAAAAATTTGAGTTCCGGCTTATATGGGAATTTCATATGTGACCGGACGGTTTAGTCTATATTTCCGGAACCATATAAGCGATCCGTACGAAATTTTATAGACATCTATGGGGATATTATAGCTATCATTTGGGACTAAGTTTGTGAAAATTGGCCCAACCATTTCCGGGAAACTGATGTGAGTTCGTAAATTTTGAAAGATGGCCGCTTTTCCCGGGCACTTCCGGAACCGTCTATGGTGGTTAATGTAGTCAACGAAAGTTTGGTTGGCCGTCGGTGACCTAGAACAGCAAATTTAAGTTGTTTGAGAGACATTTTAGCGAAATTTTTACCTTTTTTGCTTTCATCGGAGTATCGGTTTGAATCACAATTTGCTATGTGATCGCACGCCACAACCTGTAACTCCGGAACCGGAAGTCGGATCGGGATGAAATTAAATAGCCATTTACGGGGACGCAATACCTTTCATTTGAGGCCAAGTTTAGTCGAATCGGTCTAGCCATCTCCGAGAAACCGATGTGACTGTTATTCTGAATTTAGATACTTCCGCCGGGGCTTCCGGAACCGAGGATGGTGGCCAATGTGGCCAAGTAGACTTTGAATGGATGTTAGTGACCTAATACTACAAATCGAAGCAGTTGTGGTCATATTTTGGAAAAATTTTCACCTCTATACATTAATTGCAGAATTTATTAAAATCGACATTTTCTGCGTGTTCGTACTTATCACCCTGTAATTCCGGAACCGGAAGTCGGATCCATTAGAAATTCAATAGCAGCCTATGGGAATGTTGCACCTTTCATTTGAGACTAAGTTTGTCAAAATCGGTTCAGCCATCTCTGAGAAAAATGAGTGACATTTTTGGTCACATACACACACACATACACACACACATACATACATACACACATACATACACACACACAGACATTTGCCGAACTCGACGAACTGAATCGAATGGTATATGTCACTCGGCCCTCCGGGCCTCCGTTAAAAAGTCGGTTTTCAGAGCAATTGCAATACCTTTCTATTGAGAAAGGCAAAAAGGTGCGAAATCGGCAGTCCCAAAAAGTCGATTTTTACAAAAAAAAATTTTTTTCGAGATAACATAAAATCTCGACGTTTCATGCATTTTAAAGATGTATGGCATCAAAAATACGAATTCGATTTCTGAAATTTCATGTGGTCCCCCCTTTGAAAAAAAATTTGAGTTCCGGCTTATATGGGAATTTCATATGTGACCGGACGATTTAGTCTATATTTCCGGAACCATATAAGCGATCCGTACGAAATTTTATAGACATCTATGGGGATATTATAGCTATCATTTGGGACTAAGTTTGTGAAAATTGGCCCAACCATTTCCGGGAAACTGATGTGAGTTCGTAAATTTTGAAAGATGGCCGCTTTTCCCGGGCACTTCCGGAACCGTCTATGGTGGTTAATGTAGTCAACGAAAGTTTGGTTGGCCGTCGGTGACCTAGAACAGCAAATTTAAGTTGTTTTAGAGACATTTTAGCGAAATTTTTACCTTTTTTGCTTTCATCGGAGTATCGGTTTGAATCACAATTTGCTATGTGATCGCACGCCACAACCTGTAACTCCGGAACCGGAAGTCGGATCGGGATGAAATTAAATAGCCATTTACGGGGACGCAATACCTTTCATTTGAGGCCAAGTTTAGTCGAATCGGTCTAGCCATCTCCGAGAAACCGATGTGACTGTTATTCTGAATTTAGATACTTCCGCCGGGGCTTCCGGAACCGAGGATGGTGGCCAATGTGGCCAAATAGACTTTGAATGGATGTTAGTGACCTAATACTACAAATCGAAGCAGTTGTGGTCATATTTTGGAAAATTTTTCACCTTTATACATTCATTGCAGAATTTATTAAAATCGACATTTTCTGCGTGTTCGCACTTATCACCCTGTAATTCCGGAACCGGAAGTCGGATCCATTAGAAATTCAATAGCAGTCTATGGGAATGTCGCACCTTTCATTTGAGACTAAGTTTGTCAAAATCGGTTCAGCCATCTCTGAGAAAAATGAGTGACATTTTTGGTCACATACACACACACATACACACACACAGACATTTGCCGAACTCGACGAACTGAATCGAATGGTATATGTCACTCGGCCCTCCGGGCCTCCGTTAAAAAGTCGGTTTTCAGAGTAATTGCAATACCTTTCTATTGAGAAAGGCAAAAAGGTGCGAAATCGGCAGTCCCAAAAAGTCGATTTTTACTAAAAAAATTTTTTTTCGAGATAACATAAAATCTCGACGTTTCATGCATTTTAAAGATGTATGGCATCAAAAATACGAATTCGATTTCTGAAATTTCATGTGGTCCCCCCTTTGAAAAAAAATTTGAGTTCCGGCTTATATGGGAATTTCATATGTGACCGGACGGTTTAGTGTATATTTCCGGAACCATATAAGCGATCCGTACGAAATTTTATAGACATCTATGGGGATATCATAGCTATCATTTGGGACTAAGTTTGTGAAAATTGGCCCAACCATTTCCGGGAAACTGATGTGAGTTCGTAAATTTTGAAAGATGGCCGCTTTTCCCGGGCACTTCCGGAACCGTCTATGGTGGTTAATGTAGTCAACGAAAGTTTGGTTGGCCGTCGGTGACCTAGAACAGCAAATTTAAGTTGTTTGAGAGACATTTTAGCGAAATTTTTACCTTTTTTGCTTTCATCGGAGTATCGGTTTGAATCACAATTTGCTATGTGATCGCACGCCACAACCTGTAACTCCGGAACCGGAAGTCGGATCGGGAAGAAATTAAATAGCCATTTACGGGGACGCAATACCTTTCATTTGAGGCCAAGTTTAGTCGAATCGGTCTAGCCATCTCCGAGAAACCGATGTGACTGTTATTCTGAATTTAGATACTTCCGCCGGGGCTTCCGGAACCGAGGATGGTGGCCAATGTGGCCAAATAGACTTTGAATGGATGTTAGTGACCTAATACTACAAATCGAAGCAGTTGTGGTCATATTTTGGAAAATTTTCACCTTTATACATTCATTGCAGAATTTATTAAAATCGACATTTTCTGTGTGTTCGTACTTATCACCCTGTAATTCCGGAACCGGAAGTCGGATCCATTAGAAATTCAATAGCAGCCTATGGGAACGTTGCACCTTTCATTTGAGACTAAGTTTGTCAAAATCGGTTCAGCCATCTCTGAGAAAAATGAGTGACATTTTTGGTCACATACACACACACATACACACACATACATACATACACACATACATACACACACACAGACATTTGCCGAACTCGACGAACTGAATCGAATGGTATATGTCACTCGGCCCTCCGGGCCTCCGTTAAAAAGTCGGTTTTCAGAGCAATTGCAATACCTTTCTATTGAGAAAGGCAAAAAGGTGCGAAATCGGCAGTCCCAAAAAGTCGATTTTTACAAAAAAAAATTTTTTTCGAGATAACATAAAATCTCGACGTTTCATGCATTTTAAAGATGTTTGGCATCAAAAATACGAATTCGATTTCTGAAATTTCATGGGGTCCCCCCTTTGAAAAAAAAATTTGAGTTCTGGCTTATATGGGAATTTCATATGTGACCGGACGATTTAGTCTATATTTCTGGACCCATATAAGCGATCCGTACAAAATTTTATAGACATCTGTGGGGATATTATAGCTATCATTTGGAACTAAGTTTGTGAAAATCGGCCCAACCATTTCAGGGAAACTGATGTGAGTTCGTAAATTTTGAAAGATGGCCGCTTTTCCAGGGCACTTCCGCAACCGTCTATGGTGGTTAATGTAGTCAACGAAAGTTTGGTTGGCCGTCGGTGACCTAGGACAGCAAATTTAAGTTGTTTGAGAGACATTTTAGCGAAATTTTTACCTTTTTTGCTTTCATCGGAGTATCGGTTTGAATCACAATTTGCTATGTGATCGCACGCCACAACCTGTAACTCCGGAACCGGAAGTCGGATCGGGATGAAATTAAATAGCCATTTACGGGGACGCAATACCTTTCATTTGAAGCCAAGTTTAGTCGAATCGGTCTAGCCATCTCCGAGAAACCGATGTGACTGTTATTCTGAATTTAGATACGTCCGCCGGGGCTTCCGGAACCGAGGATGGTGGCCAATGTGGCCAAATAGACTTTGAATGGATGTTAGTGACCTAATACTACAAATCGAAGCAGTTGTGGTCATATTTTGGAAAATTTTTCACCTTTATACATTCATTGCAGAATTTATTAAAATCGACATTTTCTGTGTGTTCGTACTTATCACCCTGTAATTCCGGAACCGGAAGTCGGATCCATTAGAAATTCAATAGCAGCCTATGGGAACGTTGCACCTTTCATTTGAGACTAAGTTTGTCAAAATCGGTTCAGCCATCTCTGAGAAAAATGAGTGACATTTTTGGTCACATACACACACACATACACACACACATACATACATACACACATACATACACACACACAGGCGTGAAGCGACCCGTGCCGAGGGATGAGTGATCGAGGGGGTGAAAAAGATGCTCGATCGTTAACGGAGCCTGTGGGGTACCTGGGCAACCCCCACAGTAAGCGTCCCTTACCACGCTAATGCGGAGCTCTGGCGTGGCGGACATATATTTCTCGCGCTACTCGTGGGAATTTTCATGGAGCAAAATAAAAATAATAAAAATAAACAGACGGAGGTGCCAAACCCCTTCGCAAGAGGTGGTTTGGCGAGGTCTCCCCCCCGTGGGGAGAGTAGTGGAACGATGAGTGCTGTACTCGAAAGCACCAGTGACCCCCCAGCAGCGGTAGGCAATACCCCTACCAATGCATCGGAGGGGCCAATAGCTGCGATGCGCAAAGTAGCGAAGCAACTCGATGCTATAATCGACTTCGCTAGCGCAAAGCAGAACATAGCCAAGGAGTTGAAGTTGAGCCTTCTGGAGCTCCGGAAAGCTGTTCGTGTCGCAAGACAGGAACAGCAGGCATATGTTGAGAGGGTGGAATGTCGGGAGAGGCCCGACAGAGAAACCCAGACAGTGGCCTCCAATAGGGAGGAAAGAGAGAAGGTTAATAGAGGTTCACAGACAGTGGCCTTTACCTTCTATGGAGCAGCCACGTCGATCGGAGCGGCGACCGAGTTCCCCTCGAAGGGAAAGGGAAAGGGCAATCGCAAGACGGCATCGAATGCGAAGCGCCCTAGGAAGTCGCCAGGAGAGGGTGCCAAAACCGACACCACTCGGCGTGCAACCGTCAAGGTCAAACGCCGCCTGGGTGAGGTAAGCGAGGGCGAGAGTGACCTCGCTGTGGAGAGCGATGGTACCAGCAACCCGACACGACCGGGGCAGGGGGGCTCAAACCCCTGGACGCTGGTTACCAAGAAGAAGCCGGCACCGAAACCGGAGGTACCGCGGCCTGCGAGGAAGGCCAAGGACAGAGGCGAAGCCTTGTGGTTAAAAACCGACAAGGACAAATACGCCGATGTCCTTAAATCGATGAAGGCGGCCGAAAGCCTCTCGGCCCTTGGGCAGGATGTGCGTAGCGTAAGACGCACCAACACGGGAGAGATGCTCCTGGTGCTGAAGCGAGGCGCACAATCAAGTGCAATATATAAGGCCTTGGCTCAAGAGGTCCTTGGCGAGGGCGCCCAAATCAGGTCGCTAGGTGCGGAATCAACTCTCCAGTGCAAGCACTTGGACGAGTTCACGACCGCAGAAGACGTCGTCGCAGCCGTCAAGGAGCAATGCGGCGTCACAATCGAGCGGGCCTCTGTGCGATTGAGGGACGGACCCTCTGGCACCCAAGTAGCCTACCTCAGGCTACTGAATGCGGATGCCAAAAAGGTAACCGAGAAAGGGAAGCTGAAGATCGGCTGGTCGGTATGCCCTATTAGTATACCCCAGCCGCCTTCAGTGGACAGGTGCTATCGGTGCCTAGAATCCGGCCATAAAGCTTATGAATGCAAAGGCTTAGACAGGAGTAAGCTATGTCGTCGATGCGGCGAGGAGGGGCATAAAGAGCGGGGGTGCACTAAGGCATATAAGTGCCTTATCTGCACCTCTAAGAAGCAAGCCCATAAACATGCTATGGGCGGACCTTCGTGTCCCTTCGGCGAGTTAAATAAGAAGAAGCCGTGAGAGTCACACAGCTAAATCTTAACCATTGTGCAGCAGCCCAACAGCTGCTGTGGCAGTCGGTCTCGGAGTCGAGGACAGATGTCGCCCTCTTATCAGACCCGTACAGCATCCCTGCCGGCAACGGCAATTGGGTGTCGGACGGGTCTGGAATGGTGGCAATCTGTACAACGGGAAGGTTCCCGGTTCAAGAGGTAATACACCCCTCCGCCGAGGGTGTGGCGATTGCCAAGATCAATGGTGTGTTCTATTGCAGCTGCTACGCCCCACCAAGGTGGCCAATAGAACAGTTCTACCAGATGATCGACAGGCTCTCGTCGGACCTCGTGGGCCGGAAACCGGTAGTAATAGCGGGAGACTTCAACGCTTGGGCAGTGGAGTGGGGCAGCCGCTGTACAAATAGCAGGGGTCAAGCGCTAATGGAAGCGTTTGCGAAACTCGATACTGTGCTAGCTAATGATGGCTCCGCTAGTACATTCCGTAGAAACGGAGTGGAGGCGTGGATTGATTTGACCTTTGCCAGCCCGAGTCTGGCTCCAGGCATGGAATGGAGGGTAGACGAAGGCTACACCCATAGCGATCATTTAGCAATCCGCTTTAAGATCAACTATGGTGTGCAGCATCCGAGGGCGGGAGATCCCTGTCAGGTACGCGGGTGGAAGTCCAATCACTTCGACAGCGAAGCTTTCACCGCGGCCCTGGGACTGGAGGCCAACACCGACAGTCTAAGCGGGGATGCGCTGGTAGCTGTTCTATCACGCGCGTGCGACGCCACTATGCCGAGAAAAACACTGCCAAGAAACGGTAGATGCCCGGTATACTGGTGGAGTGCCGAGATTGCAGCTCTACGGTCAGCCTGTCTCAGAGCTAGACGTAGGATGCAAAGAGCTCGCACCGAGGATGCAAGAGAGAACCGCCGTGAAGCGTTTCGAGCTGCGAAATTAGCCCTTAACAAGGCTATTAAAAGCAGCAAGAGAGCGTGTTTCGACAACCTGTGTGAGAGTGCCAACGCGAATCCGTGGGGTGACGCCTACCGGATTGTGATGGCCAAGACCAAAGGGGGCTCCTCACCCCCTGAACGGTCTCCGGACCGGTTGGCAACGATTATCGAAGTACTCTTCCCGTCTCGAGCCACAAGCCCCTGGCCACCTGCACTACGAGACAGTGCGGGCACGGTCGAAATGGTGGCTCCAGTGACGAACGAAGAACTACTCGCAGTGGCTAAATCCCTAGCAATGAACAAAGCTCCAGGGCCGGATGGAGTCCCGAACAACGCTCTCAAGGCAGCGATCATAGCGAACCCGAACATGTTCAGGCTAGCTATGCAGAGATGCCTTGACGAGTGCCGTTTCCCCGATAGATGGAAAAGGCAGTAACTGGTGCTGTTGCCGAAGCCCGGGAAGCCGCCAGGCGACCCATCGGCGTACAGACCAATCTGTCTGATAGACACGACTGGCAAACTGCTTGAGAGGATCATCCTCAACAGGCTCACCCCGTACGCGGAAGGTACGGACGGTCTGTCAAGCAACCAGTTTGGCTTTCGGAAGGGTAAGTCCACAGTGGACGCTCTCAACTCAGTGATAAATACTGCCGAGATAGCGATCCAACGAAAAAGGCGAGGTATTCGATACTGTGCGTTAGTGACACTTGACGTGAAGAATGCATTCAACAGCGCAAGCTGGGATGCCATCGCGCTCTCGTTACACCGGCTTAGCCTACCGGTGGGTCTGTACCGGATCCTGGAAAGTTACTTCCAAAACCGCGTACTGCTATACGAGACCGATGCCGGTCAGAAAAGGGTTCCGATTACCGCCGGAGTCCCGCAGGGCTCGATCCTAGGCCCGGTGCTATGGAACCTCATGTATGACGGGGTTCTGAGACTGAAGTTCCCTCCTGGGGTCAAGATCGTCGGCTTTGCCGACGACGTAACCTTGGAGGTCTACGGGGAGTCAATTCCTGAGGTAGAACTAACCGCAGAACACGCGATTAGCACGGTGGAGGAATGGATGAGCGCGAGAGGCCTGGAGCTCGCTCATCATAAGACGGAGGTAGTTATCGTCAACAACCGCAAGTTGGCACAACATGCAGTTATCCATGTGGGAGAAGTCGCGATCACTTCACAGCGAAGTCTGAAGTCTCTCGGAGTCATTATAGACGACAAGCTGACCTTCGGCAGCCATGTCGACTATACGTGCAAGAGAGCGTCGACTGCTGTTGCGGCACTATCGAGAATGATGTCCAACAGCTCAAAGGTGTGCGCCAGTAGACGTAGGTTACTGGCAGGCGTTGCCGTATCTATCCTCAGGTACGGCGGCCCGTCATGGTCAAGAGCACTGAGGGTAACCAGTTACCTACAGAAACTGGAGAGCACCTACCGCGTGATGTGCCTCAGAGTGATATCTGCCTACCGCACGGTATCACACGATGCATCCTGCGTGATAGCGAGCATGATGCCAGTCGGGCTGGTCATTCGGGAAGATGAGGAGTGCTTTGAGCTACGTGGAAATAGGGGAGCCCGCGAGCGCACCAGGGTGACCTCGGTCGCCAGATGGCAGCGTGAGTGGGACAACTCCTCGAAAGGTAGGTGGACCCACCGGCTGATACCTAGCATATCGAGCTGGGTGGGAAGACCCCATGGGGAAGTTCACTTCCACCTGACACAATTCCTGTCAGGCCATGGCTGTTTCCGTCAGTACCTCCACAGGTTCGGACACGCGGAGGTCCCAGTCTGCCCGGACTGCCCAGGTGTAGACGAAACTGCCGAACACATACTGTTCGTATGTCATCGGTTCGACGTCGAAAGAAGAGCAATGCTTGACGTCTGTGGCTGGGACACAACCCCGGATACCCTTATTCAGCGGATGTGTCAAACGGTGGAGAAGTGGAACGCAGTCTCGGCTGCTACCATCCAGATTGCCAGTAGGCTACAGGTAATCTGGCGAACCGAGCAACAGACGGCGGGCACGGCTAACTAGTGATTGGTTAGTTGGAGCGAAAAAGGCCAAGCGCAAAATAAGAGAGTGAATGGTCTGTTCATGCCGAGGTAGGTTGGCGCAGCGAATGGCAACCGCGTAAGGGGTAAACCCAGCCACCCCGAAGCAAGACAGAAGAGTGAGTGTATAGGCGTATAAGTGGACTGCCTCATGCCAAGACGGGAGGGTCGTAGCGTAGTATGTTGGAACTAAGCTATCGATGCCTCATGGCGTGGCAGAGGAGTGAAAGGGTGAGCATCCAAGTCAGTCTCACACTGCATGTTAAGGGTGAGCATAAAAGTCAGCCTCACAGGTTGGTAGCAAGCAAGGAATGAAAAAGGTGAGCACAAAAGTCAGCCTCGCATGGTATGTCAGAAGTGGGGCCTAAGAAAAATGTCCCACATGGGATGCCAGAGGGAGTGACAAAGGTACAATAGAGTGGCACGATTGAGAGTGAATCAGGTGATAGGGTGAGCACCCAAGTCAGCCTCACATGTATGGGTAGGGCGAGCACAAAAGTAAGCCTAGCAAGGAATGAGTAAGGTGAGCACACAAGTCAGCCTCGCATGGAACGTAAAAGGTGAGCACAAAAGTCAGCCTCATGTGGGAGTGTTTGAGAGTGAATCAAAGTGTGATTGAGAGAGCACCCAAGTAAGCCTCATACAGGATGTATGATCGCGCGAGTGAGAGTGAATGAGTACATTGAGTACAGCCATCCCCCCAGAAGTAATACCGAGAGGTAGTTCCTGGGAGGAATGATGGCGGAGCCCAATGGAGTTTAGTCGGTATTAATGGCTGGTCACCATTCGAGTCCGACACGCCCCCAGTGCACCCCGTGTGGTAGATTGGACCCTACCGTTAGCACGTGTACTGGGCTAGGACATAAAGGTCTTCTCCATTGTAAAAAAAAAAAAAAAAAAAAAAAAAAAACACACAGACATTTGCCGAACTCGACGAACTGAATCGAATGGTATATGTCACTCGACCCTCCGGGCCTCCGTTAAAAAGTCGGTTTTCAGAGCAATTGCAATACCTTTCTATTGAGAAAGGCAAAAAGGTGCGAAATCGGCAGTCCCAAAAAGTCGATTTTTACAAAAAAAATTTTTTTTCGAGATAACATAAAATCTCGACGTTTCATGCATTTTAAAGATGTATGGCATCAAAAATACGAATTCGATTTCTGAAATTTCATGTGGTCCCCCCTTTGAAAAAAAATTTGAGTTCCGGCTTATATGGGAATTTCATATGTGACCGGACGGTTTAGTCTATATTTCCGGAACCATATAAGCGATCCGTACGAAATTTTATAGACATCTATGGGGATATCATAGCTATCATTTGGGACTAAGTTTGTGAAAATTGGCCCAACCATTTCCGGGAAACTGATGTGAGTTCGTAAATTTTGAAAGATGGCCGCTTTTCCCGGGCACTTCCGGAACCGTCTATGGTGGTTAATGTAGTCAAAGAAAGTTTGGTTGGCCGTCGGTGACCTAGAACAGCAAATTTAAGTTGTTTGAGAGACATTTTAGCGAAATTTTTACCTTTTTTGCTTTCATCGGAGTATCGGTTTGAATCACAATTTGCTATGTGATCGCACGCCACAACCTGTAACTCCGGAACCGGAAGTCGGATCGGGATGAAATTAAATAGCCATTTACGGGGACGCAATACCTTTCATTTGAGGCCAAGTTTAGTCGAATCGGTCTAGCCATCTCCGAGAAACCGATGTGACTGTTATTCTGAATTTAGATACGTCCGCCGGGGCTTCCGGAACCGAGGATGGTAGCCAATGTGGCCAAATAGACTTTGAATGGATGTTAGTGACCTAATACTACAAATCGAAGCAGTTGTGGTCATATTTTGGAAAATTTTTCACCTTTATACATTCATTGCAGAATTTATTAAAATCGACATTTTCTGCGTGTTCGTACTTATCACCCTGTAATTCCGGAACCGGAAGTCGGATCCATTAGAAATTCAATAGCAGCCTATGGGAACGTTGCACCTTTCATTTGAGACTAAGTTTGTCAAAATCGGTTCAGCCATCTCTGAGAAAAATGAGTGACATTTTTGGTCACATACACACACACATACACACACACATACATACATACACACATACATACACACACACAGACATTTGCCGAACTCGACGAACTGAATCGAATGGTATATGTCACTCGGCCCTCCGGGCCTCCGTTAAAAAGTCGGTTTTCAGAGCAATTGCAATACCTTTCTATTGAGAAAGGCAAAAAGGTGCGAAATCGGCAGTCCCAAAAAGTCGATTTTTACAAAAAAAAATTTTTTTCGAGATAACATAAAATCTCGACGTTTCATGCATTTTAAAGATGTATGGCATCAAAAATACGAATTCGATTTCTGAAATTTCATGTGGTCCCCCCTTTGAAAAAAAATTTGAGTTCCGGCTTATATGGGAATTTCATATGTGACCGGACGGTTTAGTGTATATTTCCGGAACCATATAAGCGATCCGTACGAAATTTTATAGACATCTATGGGGATATTATAGCTATCATTTGGGACTAAGTTTGTGAAAATTGGCCCAACCATTTCCGGGAAACTGATGTGAGTTCGTAAATTTTGAAAGATGGCCGCTTTTCCCGGGCACTTCCGGAACCGTCTATGGTGGTTAATGTAGTCAACGAAAGTTTGGTTGGCCGTCGGTGACCTAGAACAGCAAATTTAAGTTGTTTGAGAGACATTTTAGCGAAATTTTTACCTTTTTTGCTTTCATCGGAGTATCGGTTTGAATCACAATTTGCTATGTGATCGCACGCCACAACCTGTAACTCCGGAACCGGAAGTCGGATCGGGATGAAATTAAATAGCCATTTACGGGGACGCAATACCTTTCATTTGAGGCCAAGTTTAGTCGAATCGGTCTAGCCATCTCCGAGAAACCGATGTGACTGTTATTCTGAATTTAGATACGTCCGCCGGGGCTTCCGGAACCGATGATGGTGGCCAATGTGGCCAAATAGACTTTGAATGGATGTTAGTGACCTAATACTACAAATCGAAGCAGTTGTGGTCATATTTTGGAAAATTTTTCACCTTTATACATTCATTGCAGAATTTATTAAAATCGACATTTTCTGCGTGTTCGTACTTATCACCCTGTAATTCCGGAACCGGAAGTCGGATCCATTAGAAATTCAATAGCAGCCTATGGGAACGTTGCACCTTTCATTTGAGACTAAGTTTGTCAAAATCGGTTCAGCCATCTCTGAGAAAAATGAGTGACATTTTTGGTCACATACACACACGCATACACACACACATACATACATACACACATACATACACACACACAGACATTTGCCGAACTCGACGAACTGAATCGAATGGTATATGTCACTCGGCCCTCCGGGCCTCCGTTAAAAAGTCGGTTTTCAGAGCAATTGCAATACCTTTCTATTGAGAAAGGCAAAAATATTTTGTTATAAGCCAAAGACAATTTTGGATCTGGTAAATCCAAAAAAGTCTTATAAAAACATTTGTTGGTACCAAATACCCCATGTGATGAGAGTAACGAAAGGAATTCGTTAAACATTAACAAACAATCTTGGTATGGTACAAAAACCATAATATAAATTTACCTAACAAATGGATCAAAGCTACTTTCTTAAAAAGATTTTCAACTAATACATTCCAGATAATGGCTGGAAGCGCAACCGCGATGGCGCACCGCACACAGCTTAAGGCCCCCGTCGGGCAATCCGCCATTTTTCGTGTTTTTTTGCGGTTTTTTATTTTATTTTCAAAGAAAATGACAAAATATGGAAAAAAGAAAAAAATCACGACCTAGATAATTGTTTTTACTATGAATTGGCCGAAATGGAAAATTCAAAATTTTCCAACTCGGAAAACTGTGTGCTTTTTCCGGTTGAAAAAGCACACAGTTTTTGCAATCATGTGTTTAAAATTTTGATTTTTCCAATACAACATAGCTAAACAATTTTTCTAGGACGTGATTTTCTCCGATTTTCCATATTTTCCGCTTTTCATTGAAAAATTTCCATTTTACTAGAAGCAGTTTTTCCACCCGCACAGACACAACTAAAGTAAAATTTGTATGTATAGGTGCGCAAAAGTGGAGCAATATTTTCAACCTGCTGTTTCTGCGATATTTCCTACAAAACTACCCAAGTGTTGCATATGTACGGATTCGTTAGAAACCAAGGAATCTGATGGTACAAAGAAAAAATCGTTTTGGAAAACTTCATAACAGCGTTTTTCAATTTTCCTCGCGATACGCAGTGTACCGCCGCACGCGAAATAGCGTGGAAAGATACGAAAAGATAAACAAGTGTACTAAAAGTTATCCTTGGGTTGATGCAGATGGCGTGCTACGAAAGCTCGAAATATCGAAAGCTTTTAGCACAACTGTTTTTGAGTAATTCTGAATGTAGAAATAGTTGAAAATGATTTGAAATAAATTTCTTCATTGAAACTTGATGATTTTCGATTCTCTTGGGAGATCTATGATATTTTATTATTTTACGAGACGAAAACAAACCGCGATGCTATTTTATCTTTATACGCCAAATAATGGAAAAACATTTTCTATTTTGAAATTGCATGTTGATATTTGATGATTTTGAAACTGATGATCGTTTGAAACCAACGGTTTTGTGTTGAATTGATAACACATATTTAAAAACATCTTTGGCTTTATTCCAAACAATAATGGAGGCTTGCCAAATTGAAAATTATTTGGAAGTTCCATCATTTATCACATGTCACAATTTTTTGTAAGATTGGTTTTATTTCTCAGAAACCGATTTCCACACAGCTTTGATGAAAAGCTGATGAAATTTATAACAGTTGAAGCAAATATTTTCGACATTCCACAAATACCAGCGAACGAATTTTTGGGTTCCCTATAATTAATTTTCATACTGGATTTGACTGCTTTGAAACATTTTTGAACACAGATGTAAGAAAGCTTAGCAAAGTTTCCTCAGTGTCTCAGGGAATAATTATCATACTAATATTTGGATTTAAAAAATTTTAAATGACGCATTTTGTGAGATTGTAAACCAAAATAATATATTTGTTTTGATAATATTTCTTTTTCTTTTGTTTTATTGAGATTCGAGAGTAGGTATCACGAAAATCACGCTGAAAGCAACAACTTTTTTTTGTATCCATAGCGTTATTACGCCATGAAAATTTAAATTTTTCAGGAAGAATATTTTATAACGGCCGTATCGTATTTCATTTATGAATCAATCAATAGTCCCGACCAGGGCGATTGAAAATGAATCACTTGATAATATTTTATTGCTTTATTGAACGTTAAAGTTCATTGAAATAAGGAAATAATAATTAGATCAATTTCATTTTTTCCGTTGAATTTTTGAAAAACTTTTATTTGGCTCTCTCTAATCAATTTACTTACTACACTTCCATTGACTTATAACGATTTATAGAAGAGATACGATTAATCGTGTATTGTAAATGATATGCGTAGTTTGAACTACCATAAAACCATTCTCGCTGATTACGTCTAAAGGATTGACTGAATGGATTGGTTTGAATATACCAACGTTGGAATACACAAATCTGTCACGTAGTTTTAAAAATACCCACATGGCTCCCTGCAGATCACCTGACAAAGGATCTGAAATCCAAATCGATCACTTTCAAATCAACAGAAAATGCTTTAGTAGTTATATTGGTCAGGAAGATTGTGCTACCAGGACTACGTCCAGAAACTGGCGGTAGCACTGCTGACAGAAAAAAATGTACTAACTTGGTTAATTTTGAGCTCTTCAAGGAATAATATTTTTTTCTGAATAGCGCAATTAATTTTTCATCGTTTTGTTTTACAATTTCCAATATGGATTTGAATGATAAAAAAGTTCTCCAAGGTTGTCTACATACTGAATTTTGATACAGTCGGGTCTCCTACTAAGCTGATTCCTACTACGTGGATTCGTATTAGCGGTACCCACCTAATAGGAATCACTTAGCTTATGGGATTTCGACTAATTGGGGCTCGAATATTTCATCTGAGTTAACATTTAGCACCATACTTTATTTGGTAAAGTTGTTTTGTGTTTGCTTAGACCTACAATTTAGAGCAATTGGATATCCAGTTAATTGATAACTGCAGCGCCAGGGGTGCTATACAATAGAGTAAATAAATCTAACCTCTCGTAAACGCAACTATCATTGAATAAGTTTAACGTGAGCGTACCAGCTTTCAGCACACTGTGGAATTTAGTATGTCACAAACGTCTAATAACTTAGAGGAGAAGGTGTTCTCGGAAAAAATTTAGAGAAGGTTAAGAGTTACGCGATTATGGACAAAACTAATTGAAATAGATAGACCAGGCGCCACTAGTGAGCATGTATTATTTTTCAATTTCTGAATCTCGAGAACATTATTTAGAAGTGTGATGTCTTCGGCAATATTCATCAGCGAGTCGAGTGCTACTCGACGGCGAATAGATAATTACAGAATTCGCCCATCAGGCGGCGCGAGGGAGACTAAAACTTCCAATTCATGTTAGGTAAAGTTTATTCATTTAGGAAAATGACGCATAGTGTCGCCTAGCCGGGCAAAACCTCAAAATTTTATCTTAGATTTTTCGTGATTTAACATTTTTCTCTGTTTCTTAACAGGTTGAATAGACTCTTCTCAAATATTAAGTCCCGAAGACGAGAGTTCAATTTTTTACAGAACTTCAAAGGTGAAATAGACGATGAATTCTGAGCAAAACTCTTTTCAAAGATTCCGATTGGGGTCAAACTGATTTCATTTGAAAGGTTATTCGCTGGACTTATAGCTGCCATTCGATTTAGTCGATACAAGCCTTTCTTCTCGCTCAGACATGAAAAACAAATAATAAATCGAGCAATAGTTCAAAGTTATAATATTCAAAGTGGCTGTACTTTTTTTAGAAACGGTTCGGAAAGATCGCTTGTTGTTCATTATACTTGAAAATTAGTGTACTTTCCGAAAATGAGTATCTTGTTTTGTCCCTTTCTGCCCCGAGGTATGAAAAAAGGTGATTTTTCATGATACGTCTGAAGGAGACGCATGGTAGCGTTTGACTACCCAGGGTTCGCAATATAATTTATAGATGTGTCTTATCATTATCAACAATTGAAAAAATGTGTATTCTGCTAAAAAATTCACCGCGCCTAATTTTTTGAAAATGAATTTTCGGAAATAGTGCACTTTATATTCCTAAATGTTGAATTTTCGAACCACCCTAAGTGCCAAAATTTTGAGGATTTTAAAAACAAAAAAATAAACATCAAATATGAATTCAGCGTCACAAAATTACCCTAATGTGAAGTTTTTCATCAAATTCGGGCCACTTTTGAGGTTTTGTCCGACTTTTGTATGGAAGGTGATCACCGTGTGACGTTTTCTGTAATGTAATCCAAGTCACAACTGAAGTTTTATTGCACGCTACAAGTGCAATCTAGGTTGTATGAGTGGCTATAAAATTACCATAAAGCCTAAATTGTTACTGGGGCAAGGACTATTTAATGATGTAATGATTAAATTGGATATCACCCTCAAGGCGGCGCCAGTGAGCACACACTTTTTTATTTCAATATCCCAAAATAGGAAGGTGGGAAAAAATTGGGAGAACTATCAAATTGATTTTTATTGTAAGAACTATTTTTCCTTAGAAAATCTTACAGAATAATTCTGTTTCACTATATCAAACAAAAATTTAAAAATGTATCGTCATGTGTTTTCAAGAAATTTCCATGACCAGTAGTGTAAATTGGTGGGTTGGAAAAATTGAGAGGACAATAAAATTGATTTCTATTGAAACAATTGTTTTTGCTTAGAAAACCTTGCCGGATGCTTTTGTTTGTCTATCCTGTATCCATCAGAAGAAGAAAATTTTATTGCCATGTGTTTTCAAGAAATTTCCATGATCACTAGAGGAAATTGGTGGGTTGGAAAAAAAATGGGAGGACAATCAAATTGATTTTCATAGAAAGAAATATTTTTGTTTACGAAACCTTGCAGGATGATTTTGTTTGCCTATCCTGTATCCATCAGAAGAAGCAAAATTTATTGCCATGTGTTTTCAAGAAGTTTCCATGATCAGTAGTGGAAATTGGTGGGTTGGAAAAATTGAGAGGACAATAAAATTGATTTCTATTGA
Source organism: Topomyia yanbarensis (assembly GCF_030247195.1). Taxonomy (NCBI): domain Eukaryota; kingdom Metazoa; phylum Arthropoda; class Insecta; order Diptera; family Culicidae; genus Topomyia; species Topomyia yanbarensis. The sequence continues at coordinate 116,560,864 of NC_080670.1, forward strand.
AACAATTGTTTTTGCTTAGGAAACCTTGCCGGATGCTTTTGTTTGTCTATCCTGTATCCATCAGAAGAAGAAAATTTTATTGCCATGTGTTTTCAAGAAATTTCCATGATCACTAGAGGAAATTGGTGGGTTGGAAAAAAAATGGGAGGACAATCAAATTGATTTTCATAGAAAGAAATATTTTTGTTTACGAAACCTTGCAGGATGATTTTGTTTGCCTATCCTGTATCCACCAGAAGAAGAAAATTTTATTGCCATGTATTTTCAAGAAATTTCCATGATCACCAGTGGAAATTGGTGGGTTGGAAAAAATGGGAGGACGATCCAATTGATTTTTATGGAAAGAATCCTTGCAGAATGATTCTGTTTCCCTATCCTGCATCCATCAGAAGAAGAAAATTTTATTGCCATGTGTTTTCAAGTAATTTCCATGATGAGTAGTGGGAATTGGTGGGTTGGAAAAAAATTGGGAGGACGATCAAATTGATTTTTATAGAAAGAAATATTTTTGTTTACGAAACCTTGCAGGATGATTTTGTTTGCCTATCCTGTATCCATCAGAAGAAGCAAAATTTATTGCCATGTGTTTTCAAGAAGTTTCCACGATCAGTAGTGGAAATTGGTGGGTTGGAAAAATTGAGAGGACAATAAAATTGATTTCTATTGAAACAATTGTTTTTGCTTAGGAAACCTTGCCGGATGCTTTTGTTTGTCTATCCTGTATCCATCAGAAGAAGAAAATTTTATTGCCATGTGTTTTCAAGAAATTTCCATGATCACTAGAGGAAATTGGTGGGTTGGAAAAAATGGGAGGACAATCAAATTGATTTTCATAGAAAGAAATATTTTTGTTTACGAAACCTTGCAGGATGATTTTGTTTGCCTATCCTGTATCCACCAGAAGAAGAAAATTTTATTGCCATGTATTTTTAAGAAATTTCCATGATCACCAGTGGAAATTGGTGGGTTGGAAAAAATGGGAGGACGATCCAATTGATTTTTATAGAAAGAATCCTTGCAGAATGATTCTGTTTCCCTATCCTGCATCCATCAGAAGAAGAAAATTTTATTGCCATGTGTTTTCAAGTAATTTCCATGATGAGTAGTGGGAATTGGTGGGTTGGAAAAAAATTGGGAGGACGATCAAATTGATTTTTATAGAAAGAAATATTTTTGTTTACGAAACCTTGCAGGATGATTTTGTTTGCCTATCCTGTATCCACCAGAAGAAGAAAATTTTATTGCCATGTGTTTCCAAGAAATTTCCATGATCACCAGTGGAAATTGGTGGGTTGGAAAAAATGGGAGGACGATCCAATTGATTTTTATAGAAAGAATCCATGCAGAATGATTCTGTTTCCCTATCCTGCATCCATCAGAAGAAGAAAATTTTATTGCCATGTATTTTCAAGAAATTTCCATGATCACCAGTGGAAATTGGTGGGTTGCAAAAAATGGGAGGACGATCCAATTGATTTTTATAGAAAGAATCCTTGCAGAATGATTCTGTTTCCCAATCCTGCATCCATCAGAAGAAGAAAATTTTATTGCCATGTGTTTTCAAGTAATTTCCATGATGAGTAGTGGGAATTGGTGGGTTGAAAAAAATTGGGAGGACGATCAAATTGATTTTTATAGAAAGAAATATTTTTGTTTACGAAACCTTGCAGGATGATTCTGTTTGCCTGCCCTGTATCCACCAAAAGAAGAAAATTTTATTGCCATGTGTTTTCAAGAAATTTCCATGATCACCAGTGGAAATTGGTGGGTTGGAAAAAATGGGAGGACGATCCAATTGATTTTTATAGAAAGAATCCTTGCAGAATGATTCTGTTTCCCTATCCTGCATCCATCAGAAGAAGAAAATTTTATTGCCATGTGTTTTCAAGAAATTTCCATGATCACTAGAGGAAATTGGTGGGTTGGAAAAAAATGGGAGGACAATCAAATTGATTTTCATAGAAAGAAATATTTTTGTTTACGAAACCTTGCAGGATGATTTTGTTTGCCTATCCTGTATCCACCAGAAGAAGAAAATTTTATTGCCATGTGTTTTCAAGAAATTTCCATGATCACCAGTGGAAATTGGTGGGTTGGAAAAAATGGGAGGACGATCCAATTGATTTTTATAGAAAGAAATATTTTTGTTTACGAAACCTTGCAGAATGATTCTGTTTCCCTATCCTGCATCCATCAGAAGAAGAAAATTTTATTGCCATGTGTTTTCAAGAAATTTCCATGATCAGTAGCGGAAATTGGTGGGTTGGAAAAAATGGGAGGACGATCCAATTGATTTTTATTGAAAGAATCCTTGCAGAATGATTCTGTTTCTCTATCCTGTATCCATCAGAAGAAGAAAATTTTATTGCCATGTGTTTTCAAGAAATTTCCATGATCACCAGTGGAAATTGGTGGGTTGGAAAAAATGGGAGGACGATCCAATTGATTTTTATAGAAAGAATCCTTGCAGAATGATTCTGTTTCTCTATCCTGCATCCATCAGAAGAAGAAAATTTTATTGCCATGTGTTTTCAAGA